>NC_134828.1:51148644-51403105 GCF_004210375.1 Tachypleus tridentatus | reverse complement strand
AATTTCTAGGTCTAACTTATGACTCAAAACACAATACAAGGATTAACCGTGTAAATGAAGTAAAAATAAAGTCTGACGAAGAACCAATTATGATAAGAGTCTAACTAGCAAGAATAGTGGAGCATCAACAGACAACATACTAAAAATTTACAAAACATACATTAGACTAGTAATCGACTATACAGCTCCAGCAAAACAATTAACACCAAGCTACAAACAATACAAAACACACTCCTCACAACAGCATACAGAGTTCCCAGAGCAACATCATCTAAATTCACACACAAATATTCAAATATACCAGTTATACCAGATAGACTCATACATACTACAATAACGTATTTTGATAAAAATTGGATGAAAAATGAATTATTATGCTAACTAGACAGGTACCTCATACACGATGAAGATAGTCTTAAACATCTCTCCCCTATCAACATATATTTTATATGTAAAAATAAATAAAATAAAATAATAATAAACATATATAAAGAGGGGGAAAAACAGGCCACTATCAAACTAGACTTCCTACTGATAGGAAAATAATATCTGTAAATGTATACCATGGGTCGGAGCAATTCAGCCCACTCTGACCCTAACACCAACCAACACTGCATGACTATACAAGTAAAGGAAGGAGGAAGAGGTCAAAGAGCACCTGACCCTCCAGGGTATATATATGATACCCAAAACCCGAGAGAGAGTGGCCTTCTGATGCCCCTTAATGGAACCATGATGTCTCCACTTCTTTTGCTAAGTCATATTATAACTATGATTTCATTGCCTCTACACTCATAACTATCGCCTGAGGCAACCAATTAGCGAATTATCGTTCAACAGCTGTGTTAACTACTAACAAATTAATGAAAATTGCTTGTTCGTGAGATTTTAGACGAGCAAGCTACTTATTAGCACCAAGTTTAGGGAATGCGTTTGAAACAAGCTTATCTCAGCATCCAAGAGACTAGTACATGTTAAATAAAAAGTCCATTTTGGGCATTTCAAGGTGTTACAAATTGAAATACCGATCTTAAATGGCAAAAAAAAAAAAAAACCACCAACAAAACTATCTATACATCTCCATCAAAACTTGACCGGGTTTGGATAAGATATAAAAGCTAAATTTTCTACGTATTCATTAAATACACTTATGGCCAATTATGATACATGTGATCCCACAACTATATTTAGATTGGTTAACTTTTGTGACTATTAGTTAAATGTGAGCTGGTAAATTATCGCCTTTATTAACCTATACGTTACTCCCAAGTATTTAGCTGCTAGTTTTTAAACTTATGCAAATTTTTGTAGTATTAAAGAATTGTATTACATAAATGTTTAAACTTGTTTTTCATCATGGCTGAAAACTTTAATCAGGTCTACGAATGCTATTTCTTGATTTTAATGTTATAAACAGCAAGACATTTAGGCAGTATAAGAGCACTTGGTTTTGGGTTTCTAAACTAGTCTTACACGTACAAAACATTGTATTCTTGAATTTGCTAATGTCAATAAGCTATGGATGATGGCTAATTAAAGCCTATGGTAAATATATCTTTCAGCAAAAGTTTAATCGAAAGTATTTTAGTCTTTCTCTCTTTTTACTGCATTATTCTGAGATATATAATATATAGTGCTATGTTACAAAAACAATTGATGTAATAAATGTAAAAAAAAATGTAATCACGACCCTATGTTTTTTATTGTACACTTGAAGTAACTTCCTAGTTTTTATGTTATTTTATAGACAAAAGTAGGGAAACATTCAACAGATTTCATATAATTTATATATTAACTGTTACAGTAATATAGTTACTGTTACAGTTCACGTGACTGAAGAGCTATATCAGTAACTTCTGTATTTGGTGGTTAAATGAAGTCAAAAGGCTTTTATTTCACCATTTGTAAATAATAATATTACAAAACCTTTAAGTAACTTACTTGAAAACCCAAAGTTAGAAAACATGACAATACACATAAAGAGAAAATCTTACTTTTCAATTTCTTAAAAGCACACGTGTATCATGTATCATTAATTTATCTGCATTACTAACAAAAATATCTGTGTGGCTTTTATTACAGAATATTACAAGCTCTTCTACAGTTTCACAGACTCAAGCCATAAATAAATATTTTTGATGAAACATATGACAGTATTTGAGGGAGAAGAAAATATTAGAAATTAAATACATACATTACTTAAAATACTGCCCTCAGTTATGAACTCTGTCTTATTTATGTCAGCAACAGAAAAGAACAATATTTCAATGACTAATCATTGATGAATTAAGCTATTTTAAGCAAAAGGATGTTCTGTTGCTTCTAGAAAGCCAAGATCCTGGTTTACCAGTTTTTAATTACTTAGCATATTCCATTTTGGCTTTATGATACATTGAAAACAAAGATAAATTTTAATATTCTTTCAGTTTTTAAGTGACTCCTTTACAAATCCTGGGTGAGAAGAGAGTTAGGTTATAACAACATTACTCTAAAGCAGACATTCAAGTGATCCAACCTTAATTATAAAGTTGTTAGCAGAGTTCAATTGCTGGATCCTGTACTGGGAATGTTTGAGCCACAATACAGACAAAAACATGCTTCTTGATACACATATGGAAACCTAACCCAAGTTATTTGTCATTACTTTAAAAGCTTCCATCTTTTTTTGCAAAATTGAGCAGTGTGTAACAAATCACAATAACTTGTGCCTTTGCACTCAAATACAAACACAGTCATACGTGTCATACAGTCTTTTTTGGCAATAGCACTCGGAAACACTAATTTAAATAAGTCAACAACATCATTCTTTTTCATATGAGTAATACTGAAATGTTAGCTTATATAATTGTCCTGATTAATACTATTTACCTTATAAATGTTTGTTTTTGAATAATATGACAAAATTAAGTGACACTATTTGAATTATCAATCACTTTAAAACAAAGACCTTTTACCCACACTAATACAAATACTATATACATAGAACACAGTATACAGTTAATATATACACATACACAATTAATCTCATTTACTGAGTTTATCTTTGCTCTTCTTGGCACAAAAGCATGGTCCCAGTTTGACCCTTAATTTAATATTAATCAATTCTTACACAGAAAAATTTACACCAAGGTCACTTAAATAAACAGGTACAAGGAAAAAGTCTTAAATGTACTAGTATTTTATTACATGATAGATGACAAACCACAAGTTCTGAAACCATACTACTAACTTATAACTTTAGCGATTACAAATAATAAAATCTTTAAAACATTGTGTGTTATAATAAATAAAATTCAGTATGTTTATTTCACTTTCACACACTAAAAATACAAGCTGGGCAAATCCTCTGGTTGTTACAAAAAATGGTAAGTTTATTTTGTTTATTTAAAAATATGACAACAAAAAATGTGGATAATTTTTACACTTTTACCATGTTACCACTGAATAATTTGCTGCTGGTAAATCCAAGTGACAGTGGGTTTGATAATCACTTGCATGTAATTTTTTTTAATTACATTAAGTTAGTTCACACATTGTTCTGCTTTACAGCAGCATAAAGTTTCTACATGAACAGATAAGATTCTCAGTTTATTTACAGAGCGGAAAATTATCCCAAATGAATGAAATCAGGTCTGAGCCCTGATTACTAAAACATAAAGTTAACTTCAGAAAACAGGTAGCAACCATTTTCCTGTCAGACAGTATATAAATTCATCAGGAATTACAAAGTATTGTATAGTGGACAAATTGAAAAAGTCATAAAAACAAAATCAGCCTGATCCTAAAGTGGCAGAAGATTATGGTATCCATATAGAAGAAATGATACCTAAAACTGGTGAATATGTGTTTATCAAAATGTATGTGATAATAAAATATTAAGCTAATTTCACTTCTCAGTATTTGTATTTCCAATGAGACTCTAGATTTGTTACAACAATGTTGTATGTTTGGGTCAAGTTATTAATTTTATATAAGTTATTTCTGATTTTTTTTTCAGAAAAAGTATTAAATTTAGTTTCACTGTTAATAAAATACTAAATTGAGAAACAAATCTGCATTTATTTAGCTATAAACTGTTTTATGTTATATAAATTAACAAAGTTGAGGGAAGTTTCTCCAAAAGTTAAAGTGCTAACTAAATAAATACTGAACAAAATGATAAATAAACAACTGTAATTACACATTAGATAGTGACTAAAAGCTGGACATATGGTGGTACCTGTTCTATGAAGTTAGCTTTTGTTTTGGTAATTAATATATACGAGGGATATTTTGATTTTAGTCCACTAATACAATTGTATAAATACAGTGTATATGTACTGGTATCTATCACTAATTTTTATTTCAACAAGAAGCTTTTTGATGTTACAACCAGAACACAAAGTTTAAAATGACCTGTGTACCAATACCATTCATACCATACTACTGAAGACATCCAAAAAGGATTGACAGTAAGTTGTTGCTACAGTAATGACATGTTTTAAAACGAAATCAACTTTATTGCATATTTCCTTTAAAGTGAAAAGTCTATATGTGTTTCATGATATAACCAAATGATCATAAATGTTTCATGAATCATACAAATTACTCAGGATGTAAAAAAAAATAATAGAATTTGGAGTAACATGCTGTTTGTTATTTTCAGTTTTTCTCAAAAAGTAGTCATTTGGAGTTTGGCATCAATAAATTACTTTGCTTTTCCACACCTCTCTCAGCAGTATGCATACTTAATCCCAAATTTAACATGAATTTCAACTATAAATTAATCCAGATGAAGATACTTAAATGATTTTTCAAGGATCAAATCACAATTGTTTCAACATATTGCACAGTTTCCCCAATATTAAACATTGTTTTTAGATCAGTCACACATTAATTATCTTCATTTCCAAAAAAATCCTCAGTAAGAACAAACTTCTAGTTCAAAGTTCATACATCATTTTTTTTCTGTATTATTGTGTGATCAACTATGCAAAACAGTAAGTTTTATTTAGCCAAAAAATATGACAAAAAAGTAATGAAACCTCAAGCTCAACAGCTTAGACTCATAACAACTTTTATGGTGAGTAACAAGTAACAGCCTCACACCATTAAAAAGTACTTTTAGATGATACAAGCCATAGGAAAAATCAGGCATATTATACCAAATTTATATTTTTCAAAGAAATAATCTTCACTAACAGTAGTTCAAGTGAATACCTAGTTTTCCATGTTTCTTAAGTAAATTATACCATTTATTTACATTATTTTTAACACTATTTGTTATATTATTTAGTAAATAGAATGTAATTACTTTTTAATTTTATCTTTACTATTATGCTTTTATTATAGAGATTAGTTTGCATTCTTAGCCTTAAATAGGTATTAAAGACTAAACTAAATCCAATAAAATGGCTGAACCATATAAATTAATCAAAATTACAACCAAAAATATCATCAACAGCAAAGTTACCTGACTGATAAAACAATTCTGTATTATTATAAAATCCAAAAGTGCATTTAATTAGCTCTAATGGTTTCTGTAATTTTTAGTTTTGCTCTGATCACAAATATTAATGTATCTATAAAAGATTTGTTTTATTATATTTACACAAAAATATTTTGTATAATTCTGGTCCAATAAATGTACAAATAAAGTTGTTATACCATCAGTCCTGCAACTCATTAAGCATACAATGTGTCAAACATTTAATTACACATCTAAATTTTTAACAGCAACTCAATATAGATATTTTAACATTAGGTGGCTTTTAAATACCTTAATGGCTGTATTTTACAAGACATGTTAGAGAACTCTTGATTAGTTCTGAGTGAGCTCTCAATTTAAACATCTGTATTTATTGATGTAGCAGTATATTTTCAATTTTTTAATGGCACCATTTTCTTACTACTAAAGTTCAGCTGGCTATAACCTCTGATTTAACAGCATGTTTGAGAACTATCAAAAAGACAGTCATACAGCTACTAAATGTGTTTAGTTAGTTAGGTATACTATTTGATGTAAAAACATATAGAGATCATTTTATTATACTAATTTTGACAACTAAAAATTAATTAGGTACATTTATCTTTCAGTGATATGTGAAATATATGGTTTTTAAACTTATTCAAATAAAGAAATTACTTCAGAAAAATTGACATTTTACAAGAAACACATCTTTTCTCTATAAAAGTCTAAAACATGAGGCATGTAAACCTGTTTCAAAACAGCTTTAATTACTATAACAGGTTTTAACCTGAGGTATGTATGCTTAATTGTAATTGAAATAATCTTGATAAACTGGAACCTAAGCTTTATGTTAAACTAACATCACACAAGTTTGTTTCAATCATAAAGAGGTTGAACTCCAAGATATGTTAGATATGTATTTTAATACTATCGTGACAGATTAGAGCTGGATGTGTGCGAGCCTGCTCCTACAATTACAGTATCTTCTGCAACAGTTTCCATTTCTGATGGCCGTACTTTGAAAAGAGGTCCACATTTCAATATTATCTGAATAGCATCTTCACGTCCTAACTCTTCCAGTTTACTGAGAAGACTCTTTACAGTACTGTTTGGATTTTTGACCACTGTTCCAGTGTTCGAGCTGTGGGGCTGTTCCTTGAATTTTCTCCAGGGTCGATATGTGGAAGTTCATCTGTCATCCCAAGCCGGACTCCCAACATGCACCAATCTCGACCCATGGATTCTGGAGGATCCAGTATAGCACACAGCTTCTGACGAATCAGTACCGATAGGTGAGACACATGAATATCAGGTGCAAGAGTTAACCCAGGGGAAACACCTGAATCAGGATTAAGGTACCTCTGGAGCTCAGTAGCACCACTACAAAATAAGTCTAGAACCTTTTCTTGTACATTCTCTCTTTCAATCACAGCATCTGGTCCATTCTTAATCAATTGTTTCATTACTATGTCTGGTGGAAAACTGACTGGATTATCCACATGAGACTGTAACTGAGAAGCACTAAGAAAATGCTTTTCCACCATAAGACCAGGACAAATGTCACCAAGAACTTGATCTACCACACAGAGCAAATCTTCCAAAAAGTAGAAACTATCAAACAACAAGTAAACAGTTAAAAACCATACTTTGATCTTTGTAAACAAATGAATAAAAGTTTTGTTAATAAACATAAATTAACTTCTTATTGCTTTAACAAAATCATTTTCAATAGTATAAAAATAACTTAAATTTATTTGAGTAACTACAAATAAAAATATTAATGCAAGAATGATTTCATCAGGAATATAATTTTACAAGTACATCACAAAGTACTCCAATGTAAGGAAGGAAGGAAGATAAATGAATAAATAAAATTTTGACTAAGTTACTTTCTTTGAGAATTTCAAATTTCTCTGAAACACTTGCAAGTAAAACACTGTAAAACATTTTTTCTTGTGTGTTTACTATCCTATATAAGATTTAACTTGATTGTTTATAATAACTTGACTTTTCAATACATTAATATTTCCAGAGCTCAAAATTAGTTACTGTCAAATTTAGGAATTTTAGGTAGTTGGAATGACAAATAAAAATTTTAGTAAACTAGACATTCTGGTGTTTACAAAATAAACCAAAAGTAGTGCAGCCTGAGGATCATCACAATTTCTTGTAAGATATTGAAATTTCATTTTAAAAAAATCAATTACCTAACTATTAAATCCCTTTATTAGCTGATTATCTTACTTTCTATCAGATTCAGCTAACATTTTCAGCCTATTGACTTGATAATGCTATCTTTCATAAAAATATTTTTAAAACTTAATAAATGCTATTTGAAACAATGAATGTCTACTTGCTTTTGAAAATATATACTCTTCCATCACTTAAACTAAAATTTTGATGGATTCAACAGAACTTTCAGGAGTATTATTACCAGATAAGAAACATGTTGTTAAGCATTATTAAACAGTACAGGAATGCAAGTACCATTTTGAAAACTTAAAAATTTCTAGAAATAATATATATAAAACCAAATTTATTTACTAAAAATAAATAATATTTTGGATAGTTTAGACAAATTTCAAGTAATTTAATTCAGCATTAAAAAAAAATCCAAGTTCAGAGTTAACTTTCATTATCAATGTGGCAATATATAGATGGAGTTAAAACTTTGGTAAAGTCAGAAATTCCAATAGAATTTCCCCTATCCTATCAGTCTTTTTTTACTTCTGCAAAACAGGTGTTTATTAGAAACCTAGCATTAACAAATAACTTATTAAGAACTTGAGATCAAAATATATATTTACTGTAAAATTTACATTCTAATGTTTATATATTTCAACAAACAAAATACCATATAAATATTGTAAACCTTTCATATGACTATTATACTCTAAGAATACTACTACATTTTACATAAGACACAGATGTATGAAGTTTGTGAAAGGTTAAAGCAGTTTTGCTTTATGTATGTAAAGCCAATTGATTAGACCACTTACAATTTTGAACAGTGTATTGAGTTCAAAGCTATATAAAAAGTTCATGTGGAACATCAACTCACTGTATATATTAGACATATTCACCAATATAAAATAGTTTCACAAAAAATGTCTGTTATTTACTCATAGGTTTTGGCATGTATCAAAACAATGTAATAGCAAACTCGCCAAATACCAAAATAACAAGGTATGTTATTATTGAAAGTTTGAACTTTCTCATCAAACCCATTCAGTTAACACTGCAAGTTATCTTTAATGAAGTAGCTTTCTTATCAAATGAAAGTACAGGAAAAAACAGATACAGCATTTTTGGAGGGTTTAGATCAGAGAATGTTAAAGAATTAGAAATGTCTACATCCCTTATGAAAGAACACTATTAGGCTGTGTCTGAATCAAATTAAATGTGACATCTACCAACTAGTTGTGTGAACCATTAAATGATATACTTACCTGTCTATCTTACGACAACTTGGACCACGAACTTTAATTTCTATTGCTTCCTGGTCACTAAGAGTGATCATTCCCTCTAAACATCCACTACAGAACTTGCTCCCCAAATGCCACTGATAAAGATCATTTTCAGGATCTGGATGTTGATGAGTTGACCGTCTTAGTTGAACCTATAAAAACAGATTAGCACAGATTTAGAAAGTAGGAATACAAAATTACCACTTCGAGTCACAACAAAGTCTGAAGTACTGCCATTGGTGGTAGATGAAACCACAACATAATGAAGACAGTGGAAAATGAACATACAGGGAATGGTCCACATGCCAGATTGCATAATCTCCTCCACTAGATAACAAAGACAAGAAGCAAGAGAAATAGTGAGGGTTAGATCTTATAGGACAATAACTGGAAAACAGGTTGGGAGGAAGAATGGGCCAATCATACCACAAGGCAGACTCAAGTGGTAAAGGTAGAAGGTGAAAGATCATGACATGAGCAAGATTGCCAGGGGATCAAGAGTCATGAATGTGGATCCCAGAAAGAAGCAATATGGGCTATACAAGAACAAAGAGTCTTGACTGAACACAGAAGTCCATCCACATCAGGTTGAGGGTAAAGAAGGGAGACAAGGAGGTAGGAAGGATAGCCCTCCCGAGCTGCCTAGGTATTCAGAAGAAAAGAATGATCTGAATAAAGAAGAAACCAGGTCGGATGATAAAACTTATGTTAAATGTCAAAGGCAAATAAATCCAACCTTTAACATTTACAGGCTAAGAGTAAGGAATAAGTTCTATAAGAAAGATGAAACATGAAGTAGTAGTTCAAATGGAGGTAAATCAAGATGTTGAACTGAAAGAATGACCCAATCCAGAAGGGTAGAGAAATGTATTTGTAACAAATGCATGAGAAGGGGAAGTAAAAATTCTACGGTATTGTAAAATGAAGGATAATGAATAAAGGTCATCTAATATCTAGAAAACAAGAAGACCACAAACCCATGGTTAAAGAATCAAGTGAAAAATTTTCACCTTACAAGCCATGTTAGGCTTGTCAGTAGGAAATTACCTGGTAGTAAACCAACTGAGAAACGTGTTTCATTTGCATGGGTGCATCTCTATGTATGGATGGAGCTAGCTAACAAAAAAGTAACTCAATGTGTGAAGCTGGATCATCTCATCAATGACCAGATTTAGATCAGATATAAAAAAACAGAACACAAAGTTGGGAATGTAGAACATTTGACTGAGGTTAACGAAGAGAGGGAGAAGTGAATAAGGGACAGGGAGGAGGAGCAGTCTTTCTAACCTTGAAAACCAAGGTTGAATTGGTCAAGATGAAGCAGTTAGGCAGACTAGACAAGGAATGGAGTGGACAAGATAAATCACCTAAGAAATTGATGGATGGGTACACAAAGATACTTGTGTGACTGATCCAAACTGTAGGCAATGACTGCCAGAGAAAGTGGATGAAGTACAGGCAACCAAAAATAGTGTCAACTTAGCATTAAGACTCAACAAAGGCATCCTTGTGAGGAAGAACCCCACTCATGGTAGAGATCACTAAAAATGATGGGTTCTAATTCCCACTACATGCAATATATCTGTTTGGGGCATGAAAGACAATTTGCAACCAGATTGAAAGCTTTTTGCACAAGAAATGCAATAATGCAAATGTGATTTACAAGAGTCCACAATAAGATATCCAATGTCCACAAACATAGATTTCTGGACCAGGTGCCCACTTGATGGACAATATGCGTCACCACCATAGAAACATTAAAAAGAACTATCCCCAAACAATGTCAGATAAAAAGAAGGCATTGGTAAAAACCCAACATATGGATAGAAGTTTGAAAACAGCAATTTATAAATTGCTTCATATGGAGATCAATGGCCTGAAGTTACCCACTGATTGTCTCTTATTTTCCATCCTTAAAGAAATTTCTCCATAGAAAGACGTAGACCTGGACATAGGAAAGGAAGCAAAATACCAGCAGACACGTGGATTTAGTCCACCCACCAATATAAGTCATCTCACGTGGAAAGAGAATCCCGATTAAGGTTTCATTGTTCAGTGAGTGCACTGAAGGGATCTCACATGGGCACAACTGAAAGGGACCAGTGATATCATGGTAAAACACATCCTTAAAAGCAATACAACCTCGTAAGCTGAAAGTCATGGAGCCAAGAAGGTGTGGTGAACTGAAAGTGCCATTGACTAAGTTGTAAAGGAGAAAGCAGGCTCAACTGATATTTGTATTGAAAAACACCCCACAAAAAAACAAGATGAAAGATGGATCTGAGGTAGGAATTATCCATTTGACTGATCAACCACCCAAGCCACTACAAAGTAGCTGCTAAGTAGGATTGGCCAATTTCTTTTATGATTGAATCAGTAGTCCTTGATGCCACGTAAAAGCCCTGACAATTCAACAAAACATGAAAGGTACTGAGGAAAGTCTGAATGGAAGGGCTTGAAATTGTTCAACCACTCCAAGATAGATAAACCAAAGATAAGGAGGAGAATGAGGTGTTATCATTATGCATAGGTAAACCCTGGAGACATACCCTGATGTCATCCACAACCCAGGAGAAAATGCACATCTCAGGGTGAACTGAGATAATGAAATGAAGCAGCTGAAGTGAGATAAATCAGTTGTCAGTAGTCAGTCCCCAGTTTTTTTGGGGACAACAAAAAAGGCAGGGATAAAAGCAACTTGAAATATGAGGAATAGATTTGATTGTCCACTGCAAGAGCAATAACCTGAACTGCTTCTGACAGATGTTGGTAGGTCATGGGATCTTGAGGAGGAAAATGGAGAAAAAGAGATACCAGAGGTGGGGAAAGAAATTGATATTGGAAGAATATGAGGATCTAAAAGAAATAAATGGGGCTACAATATTTGGAAAGGTGGAATGTTGGTAATCTAATGTCATCTGAAACTTGATAATATATAGAACAGTATCAATATATTTTGTCCCAGAAATGGGGCCATATGTAAATTCCTAAGAGAAGTCAAGGGTAAATTGACCCAAGTCGATATGACATTAAACAAAGAAACCATATTGTAAATGGCAGAGTCAAGGATGAGATGTATGCTAAAATGTAGGAAAGAAGGGTATCACTAGAAAAACCCTACAGGATTTCTGTGCAGAGCCTCAAAGAAAGGTATATGCAAGAAGGAAACAGTAAGAAGTTGGTAAGGGTAAGAAGCAAGAAAGGATATCGGACATGCAGAAGATAGACATATGATTTAGAAGCCACTGCTCAAATATGTAACAAGTGAACTAGCAACTGTTGATCTAAAACTGCACAGACTATGCAATGCAATGTAAGGAAAATGTGAAATAATCAAAAGCATTTGGGAGATGTAACATGCCAATACCCTCATGTAACTCTAAGCCAATGGATCAGCAAGAAACCAAATATGAGGAAAAATCAAAAGGTGGGGAAGATTATTTATATAATAAGGAAGGATGAGAAAGAAATAAATGACAGGGATAAAACAACATAAACCTAATACATAAAATCCATGAAGACCAAATTACTCCTAGGAGACTCCTGGAAAATGGTCAAACTTTGGAGGTAGAAAAAAAGACTATCAAAGTCCTGCCAGGCAACAAAGGCTGAGCAATTTCAGTAGAAGCCTTGATATACTCTGAAGATAAAGATTGTACCATGAACATTTGATTTCATGATGTACAAAACCCCAATAAATCCATCATCAGGTTGCCTGCATCCAAGGCCTAAGAAGAAAACTAGTTACTTTTGTTATTCCCAAAGTGGTAAAACTAACTTTGGAATGCATTGCACAGAAAGGTTTAACCAAACTCAAGTGGAAAAATGAAGCAACTTAAGTTAAAAAAAAAAAAAAAGCACTATGAGGAAAACAAAGTCAAACACACAACAATAAACAAACAAAATCATGTACGAACTTAAATGCTGCCAAACAAGAATTAAAAGGTTTGAAATGTACATTTAATAAAAAGATTGTAACTACAACATCATAGCTAAAGAGTTTCTCTCTTAGGTGAGAAGTTCAACATTGTTCCTGTATTCCCTAAACAATTCATTATTTTGCACTTAAATAATATTTCAAGGAATATACTTGTTTCAAAATTAACTTAATATCATCCTATTTCTTAATACGTTACATGATTCTACTAAGTTTTGTTTGTGAACTATTGAGATACTTCATAGACAGTCTTGTACTGTATTAATTATTTTACTGTTTAGGCTATAAACTTATACCTGGACACGAGGGAAAAGTCCAGGTATCACATGGCACATTCCAGCTTGTGGCCTGATTTGCACACCTCCATAAACTCCATTACGATACCTTAAATCATTTTCATCCCACAGTCCTTCAAGAGTCTCAACAAGGTTAAAAATTGGAAACTCATACTCAATATCACCATCACTCTCACACTGGGTACACAGATGGAGGGCTTCCAAAACCTGTACACAACATTGAAATAACAAAAGACTTAACTGGATAAAAAGTTCAACATAAGTAATTAGCACCAAAAATCAACTCTGCTTGAATGCAAACTAAAATATACCAGTTGTGTATCGTAAGAAAAATATTTTATAATTAAGTATGGTGTTATATTAATTTAACTTGAAAATTCAATTTTAAGAAATATGTACTTCCTTTGTGCATTTGTAATATTGAATTGTCCCATTGACAAAACTCTATAAAAAGTATTTTGTTTTGGAAAAGTACACTTTCATAAAGAGAGGTACTACTCTCCAACTGAAATAGTACTATCCAACTCTTTGAATAGGATTATGAGATTACTAATAAAAGTGCTAATTAAAGAAAAACTTTTCAAAAAAAGGAAATAAATATAGGATTAATAACCTTGTAGAAATTGCATTTGCACCATCCTTATATAATAGCACATCTGTTAATATTCTGCTACACAGTGTACCTGTGTTATTACTGAAGGATGATACAAATGCTATCCCTACTATCTTGTTTGCACTACTTTTGAAAGATTGATATTAATCATTCTTACATTTACTTTTTTTTAAAGTTATTTCTTATTTGTTTGTCACCTCCCAGTGGCACAACGGTAAGTTTGCAGACTCACAACTTTAGAATACAGGTTTCAATACCTTGGTAAGCAGAGCACAGATGGCTCATTGTGTAGCTTTGTACTTAATTACAGAGCAAATTCTTGTTTTTTTACAATGCAGTGTTTCAACAGACATGGGAAGGTTGTATTTATAATCAAGTTCTAAATACAATATCTATTACTGGCTGGTAATTCCTGTTTCATCCTGTACTTAAGCTGCTTTTTTTTTCTTTTTTTTTTAAGGAACATCAATGTCTGTGAGAAAATTAACTTCAAGGGCCAATGATAACATCAGTGAAACTGGTTGACACCATTATTTTGGTTTTTGAGTTATGTAATAAAAAAAAAAGCAGAGGGAAGAATAAGAAATTCAAACTTTTTGTTATAATATTTACAGACATTTCCAGAACTTGTGATTCAGTGATTACATAGATACTGTTAAAGGAAACACTGTATAGTATTGTAGAGTTCTAATGACTTATTGAGAAAATATTTAAAATACCATTTTGATAAACAATACAAGATATCCCTATATAGGCAGTGCTACCATATAGCTCAAAGTGTGGAGAATGTATGTTTGGGAACTTTAGATTTTTCAGCCACTCATGTTAACCATTAACCTATGCCCAACCAAATACTTTATTTATATATTTTTTATTTATCAGTATATTACTCATTTCCAAAAACAGGTAATCCTTTGTTTATTTCATCTTTTTTTAGAGTTATTCTTTAGGCATCTTACCTGAAGTAAGTCCAATGCATCAGTTTCAGGAAACAGAAGCTGAATGTCGTCTACAGTGTAACAACCTGTTACACGAGCTTGTTGAAGATGATCATGTGACAAGAGCTGACCCACAACATCTACACACAGCCACCTTGGGTTGAGTACAACAAGATCTTGACTTTGTGACTTAAGGTACAACACCTATAATATAGTCAGGACATGAAACATTTTCTTTTTCTTGCAGCAAGCTTCTTACCTTACTTTGAGCATAATAGTTATCTTCTTGAGTCCAAATATGGAATGTTCCAAATCAATATGAAAAACTAAAAGACTGAATTAGGTAAATGTGTAATTTTTTTATATTTTGGAATTATATAAAAAAGTTTCACATTATTATCTCAATCAACACACAATGAGTATAGTTTGTGCTTTTGGAAACTTGACCAATATAATAAAGTTTTTGAACTGACTAGTCATATCTACTGGTACAAAAACAGATTAAAAGATTATTAAACAAACATTTTATTACATCTATTAGGTCAGCCAGTTGTCACATCTATAGGAATAAAGCAATAGATTTTTTATGAATTTCACGAGTACTCTTTTTTTTTCTAAATGTATATCTAAAACAAATTTTATAAACATTTTTTAAAGACACTGTTAAATATTGTTTATTTGCATATTTCTAAAAAGTTTCTATATTTTTTTATTAATATTTTCTTTCTGATACGAAAAAAATCACCCACTTTTGTTTAACCTGTGATTATACAATTTTAAGTCATTCTTGGGAATCAACCTATATTTGAATGTAGCATTACATTCTTGTGAATAACTAAAAAGAGTTGGATGGATAAAAATACTTTTCATTAAATCCAGTTTGAATTTCCAATATAATTCCAAAAACTAGAAGGATATCCAATTCCACCAGGGAAATGTACTAGAAAAAATTAAGATACACATTTTTCCAAGCTTACACGTGACTGAATTGAGCTCAGTAGTACTAATACAAAGACAAAATATCATTAGTTCAGATATGCTATTGAAACAGAAATATAGTAAATCATGGCCACATTTGAATCATTAATATATTTGATTTGAGGACTGGGCCATTTTTCACACCAAGAGAACAGTTATGTTAATCCTTGAGAAATCCTTCCTCCCAAAAAATGGTTTTCAAGCTTGTCAATATATATTACAAAATAAGAGTAAAATTGCATGAAATATACTAGGGGCATACCTGTACCTAACAAAATCACTTTTTTTTGCTTATTAAATTCAAAATTTTTATAAGTAACAAAAATGATATTTTGTAACTATTTTTATTACACCAGAAGAAGAATTAACCTCTCCTGTTAACTGCAACTGTGTAATCAGTTCTTTCATGTGATCTTCTCCAGCTAATGGATTAATCTGCAAATGCACCATGTCAACAAATTGTTGCCATGACAACACAGGAAAGACAGCAGAAGACTTCCTCCATGGTGGTAGATGAGAAATCATGGAGTCAAGAAATCCTGTTTGCTTAGGAAGATTCTGAAGAGTATATACATAAAACATTATTACATATGTTTCAAACTTCATAAACTATAGGTTGCATGCACTAAGAAATAATCAAAATATGAATAATAGAAAAAAAATTTATTACAAAAATTTACAAAAAAGTTGACAGACAAAAACACTCTTACACACAAAAAGAAATAACAATAAAAAACATTTTCTCTCCTTCTTTCAACAACAACACAAAAGAATATTTAGGAAACTCAAAGCTCAAGCAAGAAAACGTTTTTTGATAAAAAATTAAAACTAAATATGATATAAAACTGGAGATGTGTTGTTCTGTTTACAAACTAAAATTATGGGAGCAGTACAGAAGTGCATCAGAACGAATTATTTACTTTACTGAAAATCTGCTTATAATAACAACAACAATAGAAATGGCTACTGACTGAATCTATTGATATTAACACTAAGAATAAAAATAAAACATAATAACGAGTCTGAAATAATATTATGTCTATCTAAGTCTAATAAAACAAAATAACTGTAGCAAAAATACTGAAGTACTAATATCAAAATGTAAAAACTGAACAGGAATCAGAAAAGAAAATTTCTAAATGTCAGTTTTATGAACTGGACATTGTGAAAGGTATGAAATTTATCTCAACAAAGCAATTTTAATCTTCTAGTTATTAATTTTCTGTATTTTGACAGGAAACTGTACTTATACAAATCTTGCTGACAATCTGGGTCCTAAGCCTTTCAACCAAGTTGAGCACAGACTGATTACAAAATGCCTCAATGAAATAAAGATGTACCATACAGTAGTAATATAATCAACATACCTGCATATTATTCTCACAGTTTAATTATGATAAAATAGGCAATACAGTTAAAATAAATGAAATGTGGTATACTTCACCTTAAGTCCAATTTTCTCTATACAAAAAAATCTGACAGTCCATGTCACCAAATAATACTAAAAACAAAATAATTGAATTGTGATATACCTTACCTGAGCAACTTTGTCAATCTCTGTACTAAAAAGCTGTTTCAGATGATGTGCCATATCAAGAGATAGCCTTACAGGTAAAATAACACTGTGGTATATCTTACCTGAATAACCTTGCCTTTTTCTGCACTGAAGAAATGTTTTAGATGGCACTCCATGACAAAAGATAACAATACAAATAAGATCACTGAAATATGGTATATTTTACCTGAACAACCTTGACTTTCTCTGTACTTAAGTACTGTTTCAAATGTTTCATACCAGGAGAGCCTGCTACATGAGCATCTGTGATATAAACAGTATCATGCAAGTCAAGAATATTTTCAAATTGTTTCTTAAGGTCTTGCAACATTGTAGTTACTTCTGTGTTCATGTATTCTCCAGAAGAAGAGTTACGATAGATTCCAGCCACATCAGCATGAGTAGCTATTAATACAACTTTGGCAGAACTGTTGCTTCTACCACAATAACCTAAAACAACATAAGAATAACCTAAAACCAAAAGAAACAGAACACATTGGAGATTTTACAATGTTAATTATTTGACTTATGAATGATTGTGATCTCTGTGGTAATGAGCAATGACAATTTTTCATTGTGTTTCATGAATTTTACTAAAAAGACATTATGAAATCAGAAATATCAATTCTAAAATATTTTTAAATATCTTTTTCTGATAATTAAAATTTAGAGTTATTCTTTAATTCTGAAATCTCAAATATGCTCATTGATGCAGAAAAGAGATATATACACCCTAGATTTATGTGTTAAGAGCTTTGTGTTTTTATTACATAAAAGTTATAATGAGACAAAAAGAGTCTATTATGATTATGAAAGTTAACATTTTCTTATTCTGAAAATGTATTTCTGATAGGTACTCACCTCTCTCCTCACACAAAGGTTATCTGAATTGTAGACTGCTCTCTAAGCACTGCTAAAAGAATTTAAGTACTCAGTGCACCAGTCCTTATATCCCACTGGTTTCATGCTATTTTTGTACATACACATATCGTGTGACTACTCTCCACTAATAGTATTTTGCCAGTTATCACATTACAAATAGCTCCCTCTGCTATTCCTGCTCAATCCTCACTTTCAATAATTGGTAGATACTACAATAAAAACACTAGTTTTAGTGGGAAGGAAGGGTGGAGAGGGTGTGAAAGGAGACAAGTACCTACTGGAAATATGTTTTCAGTGTAAGTAAATATTCACTCATCTTTCTTATGTACAACAGAATGTGTACATAAAGCAACCAGAATTACAAAGATAAAGTGAGCAAATAGTTGTAACTGGACAAACTCCCAAAACTATGATGGGAGCAAAAAGTGTAACAAACCAAACCTGACATTGTCTGGACTCAACAGTATGAACAAGACCAACAGCATTTGCCCAACCATAGGAACAAAGCACAGACGTTATGCTGCCAGTATTATGAAAAACACTCTCTCTCTCTCAACTCCAACCACTGAAACATGAAAGAACCTTCTGCATTCAGAATTAATGAGAAGAAAGGTGTCTACAGTATACAACCATTGGAACAGGGTACTGTCATCCTGAACCTGGAATTATGAGGAGGATCCCACATAGGCTGGCCCCAAAAAATAATAACTGATCACTAATTTCATTGAGTGCAATTCACCCACGCAGAAAATATTTGGGCAAAGCACCAGTAACAAACCAGCTTCACCTACTTTTGTAGATAAAGGAGCATAAGTTTAGTAACACTCAGGTGTAAGCCTCCCTGGTCCACCAATCTGAGATTGGCAAGGACATCCATGCTCCACCCAAGAAAAACAACAGTAGGAGACCTCAAATATGTTATACAGGAGACAGTGCAAAGGGTGACTGTGTTTTCTTATTTTTAAAAGCATATCAAACCTGATTAAGGAATCAAAGGATCAACAAAGATTGCCAGAAATCTCTTTCTACTTTATTTCTGAAGTCCATGAGTGATGGACCACTCAAGATATAAATATAATACATGGATAAACACCACAAAAAAACACCCAGTGGTCTTCCAGGATGAACCAATCTCAACCATGAGCATTATAGTTACTGCATTTAGTATGGGTTTGAGACAAAGCATACCAGCCCAGACAACATTTGCCACTAAGTGAGATCTCTAAAGAAACCTAAGAAAGCTTAAAAGAAAATATAAAAGGAACAAAACAAACAAATGTACCCCAGCAGACAAACAGACATGTGCAAAATTGTCATATGAGCAAGATGATATCCACCAGAAGAAGAAACAGCCATATTGTGCAGATAATGAGCAAGAAAGATATTGGGAGTTGTCCATATACTGGCCAAAATGATTTCTTCAAAGGAGAGGGGCAAAGGCAAGCAGCTAAAGACATGGTAATGTGAAGAATTTTATATGAAGAGAAACTCTGAAGACAGCAACATTCCATAGACAAATCCAAGTATGTAATCCTGATGGGTTTACAAACCCAATCAGTAAGAGTTACTGGATATAAATCACAGGAAACAAAAGGTTTCCAAGGGAGAAATAGTCAGGAACATGAAGCCTTAAAGGAGACAGTATGAACCACATAACACCTCAAGGATGAAACTGGACAAAGAAGCCTACCTGGTTCGGAAAGCATGTACAGTTGGGAAATCAATGGTAAGGAAATGGGTGTGAAAGACAAACTACGTGACTGATCCTCCCTGCTTGAACTTGTGCAGCCCAGGAATGTAGTTTGTCTTTCACACCCATTTCCTACAATAGAGAAGAAAATTGATTGATTATTTGAAATTAAGCACAAAGCTACATAATGAACTATCTATGTTCTACCCACCGCAGGTGTTGAAACTTGGTTTCTATCAGTGTGAGTCTGCAGGCATACCACTATGCCACTGGTAAGCAAAGGAGAAGGTTGGTTGGTCAATGTTTTATGGCACAAAGCAGCTAGGCTATCTGCGCCAAACGTCCGGTGAAAAGGTAAAAGTAAATGTAGTAAAATACATAGAAGGAAATGAAGGGAAAAAACAGCATTGAAAAACATAAATAGCATAAAACCAACATTTACATCTAGTCTACAATGTTAAGAGCAAAACTATAGTAATTCAAGTTGTAAAGGACTTTCTGTAGTGTATCTGTAATTATCATAACTCACCAGAAAGACTAACAGGTAAGTACAAAAACCACCGTCAGTCACCTGAAGTTGGCCTTTCGAGTCCTGGTTCTGAGTTACTTGATGTTATGACCATTTTCAATAGGGAAAGTAATAAAAAAAGTTTTAAAAGATGCATAGCAAAATTATAATAATAACTCACCAGGATGACTAATGGGTAGTTCACACAGCAGCGTTAGTCACCTGATGTTGGCCTTTCCAGTCCTGGTTTAGAGTTATTTAATGTTACAACCAGTTTCTAATTTAAAATTGAACTAGATGAACTGTGATTTTTAAAAGGGAGCCACATTAAAAAAAAAACCAATGTATATATTAAAAAACTAAAACCATTACCAAGGTGGACAGTGTCACCATCACCAATAACACTGTCTAACGTTATGGACAAACCTTAGGACAGAAGATGTTTAAAATGGTGCTGTCACTGAGAGTCGTAAGGACTGCAAGAAAGTTAAATGTGGCTCATAGTGATCTGAGTGTTACACAGACAACACATTGGTGCATCAGTCCTAGATAAAATAAAATGATGAATTAAAAAATTGTGACCAATGCGTGGTCTAGTTAGAACAACTTCCTCTTTCCAATCTTTATGGAAGCAAGAAGGCCAAAGTCCAATAGAGGATTTTATTTAGAAAAGCTTGTTTTCGCTTTGCTCACTCCAAGTCGACTGCCAGCTAGCACGGAGCAGAGGCTTGAATATAGGACCATAGTCCATGTATGGAACAGGCACAGCAGTGATAGGGCCAGAGCAGATAGATTTAGCTGCGGTGTCGGTGAGCTCGTTCCCGTGAATACAAATGTGGCCCGGCATCCAGAAAAACTGGATAGAAGTAGATGTTGAAGAGAAATGGGCCAGTCGATTTTGAATATCGGTAAGAACAGGGTGTAAACCAACGTGAAGGGATTCCAGGGCCAGTAGAGAACTGAGCAAGTCAGTATAAATAGTGCAGTTTGAGTACTGCTTAGCTTCTATGTGATCCAGGGAAAGAGAAATAGTTTACATTTCAGCAGTGAACACAGAAGCTGTAGAGGGGAGTTTGCGTGCAACCATCGAACCACAAAAACCATGGCAGAGCCCACACAGTCACTTGATTTCAAACCATCTGTATAAATAGGAATGGAAGAATGGTTCGAAAAATGTTCAACAAATACCATTCTGTATTTCCAATTGGGAGTGTCTACTTTCTCAGATGACTTAAAGATAGGTCATAACTGGAGACTGTAAGAAGCCATGGTGGGATGAGCTGACCAGTGGATACAGCAATGTTTTCCAAGGATAGACTCAATTCATCCAACAGCAACTGGACACAAAAGCCAAAAGGAGCAATGGCAGACCATTTGGTCTGAAAAAGTATGGCCCACCAAGGAAAGAAAACACAACCCAAGGTTGGATGATTTGGTAAGGAATGAAGTTTCGAAGCATATAGTAAAGACAGTTGCAAACAGCGGAGGTGCAAAGAAGGTTCATGAGACAGACTATGTATAAGCTCTGAACTGGGGAAGTGCGTAAAGCTCCAGTGAAGAGCTGAAGTCCTTGATGATGAATAGGGTCCAGCATCTTTAAGGCCAAAGGTCTGGCAGAACCATAGATTAGTGATCCATAGTAGAGTTTCAATTGAATAAGAGCACGATATATCTTTTGCATAGAACATCAATCCGTTCCCCAAGTGGTGGAAGAGAGGACACGGAGGATGTTCAGTGCTCTTGTACATTTGACCTGTAGCTGTTTGACATGTAGTATGAAGGTCAGCTTAGATCAAAGATAAGCCCCAAAAACTTCGTATCTGTGAATTTGTGCTGCCTGTAGTCCCTGAGACAGAGTTCAGGATCAAGGAGGGAGGAAAAAGGTAGCATAAAACTGAGGTAGGGGAAAGGTGAATGCTGGAAAATTGCACCTGACTGGAGTGCATAGAAGCCCCCCAAATGCAAGCTATATAGAAGCAAAAGAGAGTCTAAAAGCTACGAGTGCAAAACTGTATCAAGGCACAATGAAAAGCTAAGGCTTACTGATCCAACAAATAAGGTGGATGGTACATGTCTATACTGACAGTAGTTGATCAAAAAATCTGATAAAGAACACTTACAGCAGGGAAAAGGGGAAGAACATAATAATTCAAAGGTGGACTTCCACCCAAATAAGATAGGGGAGAAAACACTGGCTGCACAGAAACACCTAAAACATAATATACCTGATTGAAAAGTTGTAAAAATAGAGTGAGTAGTAAAATGTCCTGAATGGGTGCAGACTGAGACATACCAGAAAAAAAGAGATGCCAGAAAAATGGAGTCCAAATTTTCATCCTCGTCAGGGTAGACTTCCTCAGAAACACGATCAGCTGGACAAGGTGAAGAATCATCAGCCAGACATAATACTAACCCCCTGAAAACCAAGGCTTGAGCTTCCTCAGTAGATAAAGTTGATACTGGGTCCTGAGAAGTAATGCTACGTGCATTGTCATCTATGGCAAGAATATCATTGTCAGCTACATTAAATCTCAAATTCACATTAAAAATATAAAATTCAGAAATGAGTATTTAGTTTAATGCAAAATTGCAGAAACAATTTTAAAAAAATGCAAAATTTAAAAAATTGATTTTAAGTTTCAACTGAAGCCATAACAAAGCATAAACTTGGAAATGTTACATATGTTTAAACAGTGTCATGCCAATTAAGAAAGTGAAGATTGAGCAGGTGGTTATAGGTGGTTCAACACTATTGGTGGAGAGTAGTCACTATACATGCATGTTCAGAAATGACACAAAACAGATGTGCTGATTTCTAAAACCCTTTCAGCAATGCTTAGAGGGAAGTCAATTATTGAGATAGCCTTGGTGTGAAAGGAAGCAATTCCATTTCAGAAATTAATCATACTATTTCACCAATGAAGTAAAAAGCTTCCACATCAACTTACACTGTAATTAAAAACAAACAAACACGTATACAAGTATTTTAACATTAACATAAACCAATGATAAAAATCAGTAAAATTATTTGCATCTCTCTTTAATTCTCGTTTATGATTGTCAAATAAATGTTTATATATTGTATAAGTAACACCAAAAAAGTAAATTGTTTTGGTACACATTTATATGTATACATATAAATATCCTTCTTTGGAACTCCACAAACAGTTATCCCTCCACATAATTATGCATTGATGGAAGTAAATATTTCTAATAAATACTATTATGCATGTTAGTATATTTACTTTTATGTATTTATATACATGTGAATGTAAGAAAAATAAACTGTGTTATGGTACTCACTCAATGGTTCAATTGGTGGAATGCGAACTTGAAGAAAATGAAGCCAAAAGAGAATTTGTTGATAACGTACCTCTGGTGGATCATTCATTCTAAACACTATAGCATGAAGGCAGTTGGTGTTACCAATAAAATGATCGTAAACAATGAAATAAGGTTCATGACCAGAAAATTCCCATACACTAAGGTCTCCAACACCTGGTGTTAATTGGAAAAATAGTAATTACATTAGCTTTTGAAAAAGTACTGCAAATGCTTATGGAAAAGCAAATTAATAATTAAAATGTATAAATTTACAAGTAACTATGAATCTGAACTGTTGGGATAACAAACTTGAATATAAGTCCAAAATTAGAACCAGCTAAAAGAACACAACCAGCCTGATGCTTTGGCTACAGCCATCACCTATTCTCCAGGGTCTGACAAACTGTACAATCACTTTAATACTTAACTTTAAATACTGCCATCTGTTACTTGATTTTTTACATGGTAATAAAAGTACTTGCACTTGAAGAGAGAGTTGACTTTATCTACGGAAACAAGAATTGGGCCAAAATGTGCAACATGCTATTCTTCTAAAAATCTCCTGTGGATATGATTTTGTTCTATATTTAAAATTGTCATTCTCTCAATCATTGATGTGATCTGTTGAAAGTTTTAAAATAACAGGTTGTCAGATCCTTCAAAATTAATGTCAATGATAGTTGCAACATCAGGTATTACTCTCTTAACTTACGTGGTTTAAAACTTACACTCATGTATAAATTTAGATAATTATTTAATTCTAGAATTATTGATGAAGTCCATTCTTCTAGATTATTTTGCACCAACTGGGGTGTTGGTCATTGAATTTGTTAGTTTAGGGTCTCTAATAGCATGAGTCACAAACACACAAAATACTGTTAGTTTTGCAATTAATAATCCTATTTTCAATTTGTCCATAAACTCTTCCTGATCTTGATAGACAAACTTAAGGTGTTCTAGGTTTTTTAAAAAATTTATATGAAACAGCCCCCATACCAATTGCACTCAGGTCACCCTGGCATGACGGGATCTAAAAGTAGGTTTTTAGGGGCATTTAACTTGAGCCTGGCATAGTATTTTGTGGTTCTGGCCCCTAAGAATCTTAGGAACACCATAAGTTAGTGGAACCAAGTGTTGAACATTCTAAAGTACCACAACAGGTGGAATCCCCGTGGGGTAGCTAAAGAACTATGGTATATCCTTCTACAAAGAAGACCTAAAACACAGACGTAACGATTCACAAGAAATAAGTTTATAGAATTGTTGAATCCAAATATGACATTATTTTGTGTTCCTTGTCTCCTCTTAGGATATATACCTTATTCACAAGCTAGTGGGACTAAATGTAGCATATGTTTTAAGGTACCACAGGTAGGTTTTATAAAAAGATTTTTTGGAAGATGGACACCTTTTGAGGTAGCTACAGATATAATTGTGGTTATCATAAGTAATTGACTGGTCTCTGTGAACCATGAAGGGGTCAATAATTTCCTAGACACTTTAGACAGTAAATGAGTGATTTTAACTGAAACATTTTGGTCAGTTCTTTATACTGAGTGTTGTAACACACAAAACCATAAAACTACTCAGTATGACAAAATATCTGGATCAAACTGGTAGTGAATAGTACATACATAAACCAGTAATTTGATGGCTAAGTTTCATATCACAACATTCTACAGTTTATTATATATTATTTTTAACTACAGATGTTACTTCTAAGTAATAGGAATATTCATGTTTTTTAAAGTATATTCTATTTAAATTTCCAATCAAACTGTAAATCAAGATGGCAAACAAAAGTACTGAAAAATATTATGTCCAATTGTTAAGAGTGACTTATCCAAATAGCAAAATCATGTTTTATGTTAAAAACAAAATTACAACTATACAAGAGATGATGAAATTTTGAATCTGAAATCTTAAAATAAAAACAATTTATAAGACCACTGAAACATGCTGAAGTAAGAGATGCAGCATATTATGAACATCTTTCATGACTTTTTTTATTCATTACAATATTAGGCAATGTTTAATATCATGTTTATACATTGTTAATACAACATGTTCAGCTCTTTTGCTTTGCTTTTGCCTCTAGGTCAGAAATTTGGTAATGCTCTAAACAAACATTAAATACATATCCTCATTAGTTTGACCTCACACACAGACTCTAGTTTCATCAACTCGCTTGTATCAGTATTCTTTTCTAAAATTTTTAGTTTTGAACCAGGTACTAAAAACTAACAAACTGCTTATGACAAAAAGCCTTTCAAAAGATACAATTTAAAGGTACTTAAACATCTTAAAAAACTATATATAAAAGTTGTTTAATAAAACTCATTACTGTCAGCAGCCTAGGGATTGAAATACTGTAAAATTTAAGTATATAACACAAGTTTGTAAAGTTAGTTAATCACCATCAAACTCTAAGTAGTGCTTCAAAATGTATTGTTGTTTCACATTCACTAAAAATATTGGAATATGGTTTAAACCTCAATATACACACACACAACAATTTTCTACATGATGATCAAATTTTCTTTTAATGTTTAAATCTTTTTAAAAATTTCACTATCCATACCTACCTTTGTGCATATTACAACTTCATATTTCAAAATACAAACCTGGGATGCTGAGTTGTTGTATGTCAACACCTTTTGTATAACAATCCATGTTAGTATCAAATATCAATGGAACACTGTTAGATGTAGACACACTTAGCTCTATGCTTGAGGTACTGGAATTACAACCTGGTTGAATGGAATGTATACAAACTACTTTATTCTTAGTTTTCTCAGATTGAATATCATTATTAAAAATACAGGTTCACTGTAGGTTGATAGACTAAGGAAGATACTATTTCTAAAGGTTATTGTAGTTTATATAAGCATTTGTATTACTTATTTTGATTTAAATTCTCTATAGAATGGAAGGTTCTGAAACATCAAGGCGCATTTCAGAGTGAAATAGTATTTTAATGATATTAAAACTTAACTGGAGTTTAAAACAGAAACATTGCCTATTAATGATAATAATAAAAGTGTTTTTTTACTAATATAAATGTTTTCTTGAAACAAAATTTACAAACATTAAAAGGCCAAAATTCCAAAGAGCTCCTATATAGAGCTTATACATCTAAATTTAGTGTAAAAGTAATTAATAATTTGAACACAACTTTTTCTGAACAATTACTATTGTACCACTGAAAAAACAGAAAAACCTGACAGTCCATAAAAAAAAAATACATACTCTACTAATGCGATATAAAGGTAACCACAGGAATATTGAACAATTCAGAACAACAGAAAGTTTACCCATATTATTTAGAAGTGTTCTATGTAAGGAGTTTTAAAACAAATTGAAAACTTATTTTCTTAAGAGAAAGAGAGAAATAATGAATATGCAACACTAACTGTTCTTAGATTTTCTGTGATCAGAAGGAGTTGGAGATGATGCTCGAGATCTTCTAAAAAAGCTGCTGAAGTATCCACATTTTAATGAATCAACTAATGTCGTCTTCCCAACACCACTATGACCAAATAACTTCAACTTCACACGAGAAATAGGCTGAGCTGTAGGAATAAGTTGGGCTATGTAATCTTCACGTAACTGCTCCTATTAAAAAGACATGTACAAGATTAAAATTTCCAATTAGAAAATTACAGGCTGATTACAGACTTTGATGCCACCAGTACTTGATGTTTTTCACTGCTTTCAAACTGGAGTCATGCATTGTAAGTAATACTGTGCATTTAACTGATATTTTCAAAGATTTACTTTGAAATTAAAAACATGAAAATACTTCACTGAACATAGACAAACTTTTGATTAAATTTACAAAAAGACAAGCAACTTTTCACTTGTTGAAATCAACATAATTAAAAGGAAGAGCTAACATTATTTTCTGTTTAGTTGATTTGTGTTAATGGTAGGAAACCTAAGATACTTCACTAACACAAGCATACTTGGAAGCCATTTCAATGTAATATGAACAGAATACAAAACTTACTGACAAAAGCTGTCCACAGAAAGTAGCCCTACTTTGTATTGACAGAACCCAATAATAACTCTTTAAATTTATTTGTAATTAAATACTGACTAATTTGTTTGTTCGTTTGTTTTGAATTTCGAGCAAAGCTACTCGAGGGCTATATGCGCTAGCCGTCCCTAATTTAGCAGTGTAAGACTAGAGGGAAGGCAGCTGGTCATCACCACCTACCGCCAACTCTTGGGCTACTCTTTTACCAACGGATAGTGGGATTGACCATCACATTATAACACCCCCACAGCTGAAAGGGCGAGCATGTTTGGTGCGACGAGGATGTGAACCCGCGACCCTCCGATTACGAGTTGCACGCCTTAACGGGCTTGACCATGCCGGGCCTACTGACTAATATAACAGAGAAAAATTTCAATCACTGCATTATATGCATAGATTACAATTTCACCCAACATGTTCACTAAAATAAATACATAATTTATATAAATAATACAATGCCAATAAATCATATTATGGTGGGCTACTTATTGCTTTGGTAAAGTGTATAAAAATTTCATCATAAAGCAATAAATAAGAAATTGCATAAATTTATTCCAGATTTAATAACACAAATTAAAACTGTGATCAAGCATTCCACCATTCTGATATTAAGACATATTCAAAATATTTATTGTTTTGAAATTTCTATAGTAAAGAGACATTAACCTATGTGGGAACAAAAGTTTCATCTCATAACAAAAAAGATAATTCATCAGTTTACCAAAATGTTATGCTTGTACAATGCTCCACAAAAATATAAACTAATAAACTTTATTTACACTTAAATTAGTGTAAAATCTCTTACTTTTAAACATAAGCACACTTACAAACTTAGCATGAGAGCTACAACAGTATATTTTTTTTAAATCCTCAAAGATTTAAAATTTTACGTTTTTATTATGAAGATAAAATTTGCTTTTACTTACATTAAGTAATCTGCTATCAGATAACTTACGGCTATTTTAAATATTTAGGATGCAATACATTACTATTACAAATAATTCTACACTACCATAAATGGATATATTTCCATATTAATACATTTATAATCTTGCAAGTCATTTGCTATAAAAAGAAAAGCAACTTAATTAAATCATGTGTCCACCAGGTTACTAGGATAAGTCAGTCAAATGTATTATTTTTATTATATATATATATATTAAAAAGGAAATGTTTAATTAATACACAAGCTGCAACTTACCAAAACAAATTACTAAGTAATATTTCAACTCACATTTCTTAACCTATTCAGCAACTCTCCGATATCAGTAAAACCTTGAGCCAAGGCTGTTATTTCTGCTGGAATGCCATCCTAATTTTATTTAGAAAAACCATCAATTTAATAAAAATAAATTTCTAATGTAAAAATAATTGTAAGAAAGTGGTTTACATTTTATTCTGTTGTGTACAATTTAAGAGCATGAAATAATTCAGTATTTGTATTAATCTTTCAAAGCATACAGTTTAACATTAAAAAAAGCATAACTACTTAAATGTTTGTATTATTCCAAAAAAAATTATGATATACTGTTTATACACACACACAAAAGTAATTACTCAATTCCTATTTAAACATTATCTGTATAAACAGCTGTAAGACAGGGAATTACAGAGCTTTATGAGATTATGTCTTATTAGCTAATATACGGGCTTAGCAGGAATATCTATAAATATGCTACTACCTTATTCTTCTGGTCTACATTACAGCCAGCAAGACATAAACATCTGACAACTTCTGTATGTCCACTTTTGGCAGCTAGATGCAAGGGACAAAGTCCAGACTGCAAAAATAAGAACAAATTACATTTAATAACTAAACTACTTATATTTAATCACAAAAAGTTATAATCCATGTTAAAATTACGGTAGCAATTAAAATAACACTCAAACCACATTAGCCCTTCACCATCTGAATATGAATTGTCAACAAAGAATAAACACACATAATTAACACCTTGGGCTATACTAATCTATCAAGTTAGTGATTTTAAGGCTTTATTTTATGTTATTTATACTCTAAAATAAACCATACTGAGAGCAAAGTCTTTTTGTTGTGATAAATTATTAAGTTTACAGTTTTAATTAATAAAAGTTATAAATGTACATAATATATGTATAAATAGCAATTCAAACACTTAAAGCTTTGTCCTAGTATACAATCTTTATCTCTTTATAAAAGCCTTGTCAGTAAATAAGTATATCTCAGCCCAATGTTAAACTTGATTCTTCTGGAATCACAAAGAGAAAATACAAAACCATTACATACTTTTTTCAACAAAAATTAGTGATGAAAACATTGTCCAAATTGGTGTACTTCTTATTACGTTATGCAAATTCTTCCTACAACTAAAGGGAAAATATCCTATAATGCTCACAACATTAATAAATTTACCCAACAGAAAGTAACAACTCAAAGATCCTTTAAAGACAAATTATACATTTAGCTTTACACTTTTGAAAATAAGTGAATCTGTAATTCATATCTTTTTCGTAAAAACAACATACGTAAGTACACCTAAAATACACTTCATTGATAAATGAAGTTTGTGACAGATTGTTCTCACCTGGTTAGGTATGTCAACTTGACATCCAAAAGCACACAAATTCTGAGCTAATGATAACAGGCCTTCTCTGGCTACAATGTGGATTGGGGCTTCACCATTCTACCCACATTTAACAAAATATTCTTTATTACATTATACAGTAAATGCTATCTACATGAAAGTGATAACATTATAAGAGCATATTAAACATGCTCACAACATTAACAAATTTACCTAACACAAAAATCACTAAAGTCTGTACCAACTGCTTAATTGAATTCACAAAATATTCATTAATTAATACTAGGTTATTTACAGTTATTAAGGAAAATATTAAGGTCATTTTGACATTTTCTTAGCCCTTTTTCAAATTTAAAAGCTCTTAAATAATTAAAACAAATGAATGAATAAAGAAATGTGTACTTATTTGAAAAAACTTGGAAAATTGTGTAAACAAAAATCTTAAGAATGGCTTTACTGATAATATCTATAAATGTTTACAAATACACTGAACTAGTTTAGAACATACAACTACAAGGATGAATGAAAACACCAATTACAATTTTGCAAGACTTAAAAAAATTTATTTCTGCATTATAAGATGTTTTTCAAATATCCAATGGCTTTGAGTTTTAATACTTGCAACTGATAACCAATAATCTTTTCAAAGTAAAAGTTTTCTAATTGTAATTTTTAGTTTTGGTGTCTACTCTTATATTGCAAATAAATGTTTTACCAAATAATTAAGGTTATTTGATTGATTTAATGAATGAACAAATGAAGATGGAATAATTTATTACTTGTTATCAATTTGATATTTTTTTTTGTTTTAAGAGGGATAATACCGTGTTTCTCCGAAAATAAGACAGGGCTTATAATAATTTTCACTCCAAAATATGACACTAGGGCTTATTTTCAGGGGATGTCTTATTTTGATATATTAGAATAAATGAAGTTACAGAGTAAAACTATAAAACTAACCATTTAAAATAAACTATTATTAAACTATTAAACTAACTGATTAATACTTAAACTAATTAACTAACTATTAAACTAATTAATAAATTATTTTTTTTATTATTTCTTTCCTCTTCCTGCCACTCTTAACTAGGGCTTATTTTAAGGGTAGGGCTTATATTAAAACTATCCCCAAAAATCACACTAGGTCTTATTTTATGGGTAGGTCTTATTATCGGAGAAACACGGTAATAGTAAATTAAATGTTTGGCTGGTCCAGAAAGGACTTTGTTCTCTCTCTCTCTCTCATTCTGAGCCATTTTAGGCCACTAAATATTCTCATTATTCATTGCTAACATAATTAATGAATATTGAAATTTGCAACTTTAGCTACTTGAATTCATCTTCCAATGACAGAAATTAGAGATTAGTTTACAAAACTGGTCATTTCGCGAAATTTTTAGACAATACTTATTCAGTCAGTTTTCTCAATGGTAAGTTACTGGCCAATCATTTACAAGCTGGCTCTTTTAAAAAGGAAGAAATTGAAATTCATTAATTTTCTTAGGGAAAACATACATAGGTAAAATTACACAAATGATGATTGATTTCTTACATCTGTAATATCTCAATCTCATGTGTAACATTAGTTATAAGACTGAAAACAATTTTGGAGACTATTACATTTAATATGTTTGTAATATATTTTAATTATAGCAAAAGGTCTTTGATTAGTGAAAACATTGTCAGAACTTTGTCATGTGCAAATCACAAAGTGCCACATCAGTATGAAATCTACAACAGCATAAAAGTCATAATATCCACAGTGGTTGAATTCAATCATGGTTCCCACAACTGAAATACCATATAACAAGCATGAGGAAAACAATGTTTTGGTTGGTGAAAATAAAAAATTGAGAGAAGATTCCATGTTTTGGTACGCAAAAGTATACATAAAACTGACACTACAAGTGATATTATGTACATCACACGATGCTCATTATAAAAAAAAAAAAGAGGATAAAGAGAATGGTCAAATACAGTTTATGCCAGTGATTTTAAATACACATATGAACAAAACGTTAAGAAAAGTAACATTTATTAGCATGAAGTAGTCACAACAGACATGGAGCTACTCAAAAGCTGTTACTTAGAAGAGGTAACCAAAGTAAAAGGTTGAAACAGGCATCAGACCAGAAATAGTAGAATGTGAAAAGCTGGAGCTTTGTGCTCTTTATAGATGAATTAAAGTCTGAATTGTTAAAAGCAGTCAATGACAGTTTGTTCCATAGTAGAGGGACAAACAGCAGCACAGTCTATGTACAACATCTACAATGAGGCATGGTGGAAGATAAGTATAATGCTGGGACTCCATCTCAGCCAATGATCTTAATGATCAGTATATAAAACTGATAGCAATGTAACTGCTGACAAGTATATATAAATTATGATACACTCCCTCAGGAATCTAACTCTTTAAGCAAAAATTCATCTTCTAGTAAACTAATATTTCAAAGCATAAAATAAATATATTATAACAAACTCTTGAAAGTAAGGAGACCAACAGAACACCCACAATTAAGGTTTATCATAAAGTCCCATTATGAACATTACTGAGACTGTAAAGACTTGTAAAAATTGAGGTCCTTTACATTGATGTTCTACAGTCGTAAATTGATAAATTATTTTTATTAACCTGAAGATAATCTAATAAGGTCATAATGTTGTTCTGTACTTTATTTTGATTAAAGTGTAAATACCCATAACAGACGTCTAAATGTCCTTTTTTTTGTTTTGTACATATATATATATATATATATATATATTGCTACAAACTCTACTTTTCTCTACACACATACATCTTCCTCTTTAACAACCATAAATAGTAGAGAAAACAGAAAGACTCACATGATCCACAATATCTACTTGACAGCCTGCCTGCAATAATAACATGGCCACACCTATATGATGTCTTCTTATAGCTAGATGGAGTGGAGTGCAACCATTCTACAAGAAATGATTCATATTTATTTTGCAGTAAAATCAATTTTTTTTAATTATAGTCTGTTTTCCACAAAATAACTACTGAAGTGTTTACAAAAATAAATTGTTTTAAAATAAAAAAAAATACAAGTTTTCACATTCTTATAATATGTAATAGAAATCAAAATGTAGATTTTTTTCATACTGAGAAGACTGTACAATTATCATGTTAATAAAATTAGGTAAAAGTATGAATGCTGGTATTAATCATTTATAATAGAGCTTATTTGTTACTAGGAGATACAGTTATAAACAGGGATACTTAAATACTGATATGTTAAACTTGTAATTAAATGACAGTAACACGTCACAAACAGATTTTATTTACCATTTTGCAATGTGATCACAGGCTATGCTGGTGGATTTGATTTATACATAGAATGTTATGCATGCTTTATGTTGATATTACTTTCATCTTTCTTTTTCAGAAAAAAAAAAGACATTCTTTTTTCACCTCTTTTCATTAGGTACACATCTTATGAAAAATATTTGTTGGTTGGTTGGTTGGTTTCTCTTTTATGGTGCAAAACAACTAGGTTATCCATGCCAAACATCCAATAAAAAAAAAAAAAAGTTAAAATTATTAAAATTCATAAAAGGAAATTAAGGTAAAATAACCCAAAGTTTAATTTTTGAATTAAAAACAAATAGCATTAAATCCAACTTTTTCATCTAATCTATAGTAATACAAGTTGTAAAGAACTTTCTGTAGCATAACTGTAATTATCATAACTTGCAAAGATGACTAACGGGTAAATTCAAACATCAGCGTCAGTCACCTGAAGTTGGTCTTTCCAATCTTGATTTCAAGTTATTTGACATTACAGCCATTTTCTAATATCAAGTCGAACTAGATGTACTTTGATTCTTAAAAGGTTGGTTGGTTGATCTAGTGTTTTATGGCACAAAGCAGCTAGGCTATCTGTGCCAAACGTCCGGTAAAGAGGTAAAACTAAATTAAATGTAGTAAAATACATAAAAAGAAATGAAGGTAAAATAAAACAGCATTGAAAAACAGAAAAAGCATAAAACCAATGTTGACATCTAATCTAGAATGTTGAGAGAGAAACCAGAGTAAGAGAAGTTGTAAAAGACTTTCTGTAGCATAATGGTAATGATCATAACTTACCAGGAAGACTAACAGGTAAGTACAAGAACCACCGTCAGTCACCTGAAGTTGGCCTTTCCAGTCCTGATTCCAGGTTATGTGTCATAACAGCCATTATCAAAAGGTAAAGTAATGAAAGTTTGAAAAGACATGTAACAAAATTGTAATAATAATTTGCCAAATGTCTGGTAAAAAGGTAAAAGTAAAGTAAATGTAGTAAAATTCATAAAAGGAAATGAAAGTAAAAACAAAACAGCAATTATAAACATAAATGGCATGAAACCAATGTTGACATCCAGTCTACAAAGTTGTAAAGGACTTTCTATAGCATAATGGTAATGATCATAACTTACCAGGAAGACTAACAGGTAAGTGCAAGAACCACTGTCAGTCACCTGAAGTTGGCCTTTCCAGTCCTGATTCCAGGTTATGTGTCATAACAGCCATTATCAAAAGGTAAAGTAATGAAAGTTTGAAAAGACATGTAACAAAATTGTAATAATAATTTGCCAAATGTCTGGTAAAAAGGTAAAGGTAAAGTAAATGTAGTAAAATTCATAAAAGGAAATGAAAGTAAAAACAAAACAGCAATTATAAACATAAATGGCATGAAACCAATGTTGACATCCAGTCTACAAAGTTGTAAAGGACTTTCTATAGCATAATGGTAATGATCATAACCCACCAGGAAGACTAACAGGTAACTACAAGAACCACCTTCAGTCACCTGAAGTTGGCCTTTCCAGTCCTGGTTCTGGGTTATGTGTCATTATGGCCAGTATCAAAAAGTAAAGTAAAAGTGTTAAAAGACATGCAGCAAAACTGTAATAACAACTCACCAGGACAACTAACAGGTAGTTCAAACAGCAGCGTTAGTCACCTGAAGTTGGCCTTTTCAGTCCTGGTGTCGAGTTATTTAATGCCATGGCCATTTTCCAATTTAATATTGAACTAAATAGATTGAGACTCTTAAAAGGGAATCACACTAAAAAAAGGTCTAATGTATAAATTAAAAAAACTTAAATGACATTAAAAAGATTATTGGCATTTAAAAAACTAAAAACATTTCTAAGGTGAACAGTGTCACCATCACCAATAACACCAAACTTTAATCTTGGGACAGAACATGTTTAAAATGGTGCTGTCGTTGAGAGTCATAAGGACTGCAAGAAAGTTAAATGTGGCTCATAGTGATCCGAGTGTTACACAAACAACCCATTGGTGCATCAGTCCCAGGTGAAAGAAAACTGCGACTAATGCATAGTCTAGTTAGAAGAACTTCCTCTTTCCAAATGTAATGAAAGCAAGACGAACAAAGTCCAATAGAGGGTTTTATTTGGAAAAGCTTGTTTTTACATTGCTCACACCAAGTCAAATGCCAACTGGCATGGAGCCAAGCCTTGAATACAGGACCATAGTCCACGTATGTAACAGACACAGCAGCGATGGTGCCAGAGCAGACAGGTTTAGTTGCAGTGTCAGCGAGCTCGTTCCCACAAATACCAAAGTGGCTTGGTATCCAGAAAAACGGAATAGAATTAGATGTTAAAGAGAAATGGGCCAATCAGTTTAGAATATCGACAAGAACAAGGTGAGAACTAACGTGAAGCGATTCCAGGACCAGTACAGAACTAAGTGAGTCAGTATAAATAGTGCAATTTGAGTCCTGCTTAGCTTCTATGTGATCCAGGGCAAGAGAAATGATATACAGTTCAGCAGTGAACACAGAAGCTGTAGAGAGGATTCTGTGCACAACCACCGAACCACAACAAACCATGGCAGAGCTCACACAGTCACCTTGTTTCAAACCGTTTGTATGAATAGGAAGGGAAAGATGATTCAAAAGATGTTCAGCAAATACCAGACAGTATTTCCAATCAGGAGTGTCTGCTTTTCTCAGATGACTTAAAGATAGGTCACATTTGGGGACTGTAATAAGCTATGGTGGAATGGGCTGATAAGTGGCTACAGCAATGTTATCCAAGGACAGACCTTATTCATCCAACAGTGTCTGGATACAAAGGCCAAAAGAAACAATGGCAGATCATCTGTTTTGAAAAAGGACAGTCCACTGAGAAAGTAAAACAAAACCTCAGGTGGGATGCTTCAGTAAGGAATGAAGTTTCTAAGCATATAGTAAAGACAGTCGCAAACAGCAGAGATGGACAGGAGGTTTATGAGACTCTGTGTTAAGTTCTGAACTGGGGAAGTGCAGAAAGCCTTGATGCAAAGTTGAAGTCCCTGATGATGAATAGGGTCCAGCATCTTTAAGGTGAGGTCCTGGCTCTAGTTTCAATCAAATAAAAGCATGATATATCTTTAGCATAGAACATTGATCCACTCTCCAAGTGGTGGAAGAGAAAACACAGATGATGTTCAGTGCTCTTGTACATTTGACTCATAGCTGCTTGATCTTTGGTATAAAGGTTAGCTTACGGTCAAAGATAAGCCCTAAGAACTTTGTCTCAGGGACCACAGACAGCACAATTTCACCGATAGAGTTCAGGATCAAGGTGAATCCCTCGTTGGTGACAAAAGTGCATGCAAACTGTTTTAGAGAAAGAGAAGTTAAAGCCATTTGCTGTGGTCCACTTCAGTAAACGATTGAGGGCAGGCAGTCTGTAGCTGCCGCTCAATATACCTCATGTTCGACAACTGACATGTGAAAGACTGACAGAGCCTGTTTGCAACAGTGAGAGGGAGTTGTTCAATGATGGCATTAATGTTTTATACTGAAAAGTGTGACACTCAGAACACAGCCCTGAGGGACTCCAAGTTCCTGTGGAAAAGAACGTGAAAGTGTCGAACACACACGAACTCGGAATCTCCTGTCCATTAAAAAGTTTTAATAAAAGTGGGCAAATAGCCACATAACCCACATAAAATGGAGGTCTCGCAAAATGCCATACCTCCATGTTGTATCATTAGTCTTCTCAATGTCAAAGAATATTGATACAAGATGTTGTCCTTTGAGAAAGGCTTCTCTAATTGATGTTTCAAGTTGAATCAGGTTGTCCACTGGTTGGGCGATAGGAGGTTGTTTGATATGAAGAACCAAATAAGACAAGCATTAACCATCCTCTCTAAGGTTTTACACAGACAGCTCATCAAAGCAACTGGACAGTAGTTTGAAGGAATCTTGGGATCCTTCCCAGGCTGAGAGAAAGGTAGAACAATAGTCTGGTGCCAGGCATCATGAAAAATATTCTCCTAACAGATCTGGTAAAAAACAAATCAGAATAATAGCAAGAAAAGCAGGAGATAGATGGCACAACATTTCATGGTGTACATCATCAGGTCCAACCAATGTGCTGCCAGACTAACAAAGGGCCAGTTTGAGTTCCACCAGTGTAAAGGGATGATTATAGTCATAGAAACAATCAGCTCGAAAGGAAAGGAGCCTTGATGGCTAAGAAGGTGGAGGATGAAGCAGAAGCGCTAGATACCTGGCAAAAGCTTTCACCTAGAATATCAGCTATTTCCTGGACATCAGAAAGTAAGATCGAGAGGGAGACAGACTTATATTGCCCATTGACCTTTCAAATCTTGTCCCATATGACTTTGGAATTGGTGATAAAAAATATGCTAGTTGTGAATTTAATCCAAGAATCCTTCTGGCTTTGATGTCTTACAAACAAGCATGTGTAAGAGCCTGCTGGAAAGCGATACATACGAAAAGTATCCCACGCCTTCCGTGCCACGTGGCAGGCAAGATTCCAATACAGATGAAGATATTGTGGAAAATACATCAAGGTTTAAGGAATACATTGAACAGCTGCCTGTATAATACAGTAAGTTACTGCTGCTACAGTCATCTATTGATGGCAGAATCAAGTTCTGCAAGAACAATGAAAGACAGCCAATTTGCTTGATCCAACTGCCAATGGAGCACGTGGGTTAAGTGGCATCAACTACAGCCAGTATCTCTCAAAATTATAGGAAAATGATCACCATTATTGTCAACCCTCCATGAAAAGGAGGAGAATAGTGAAGAGAAGCAAACCGAGAGATTAATACCAGTGAAGGACAAACTAGGTGCATGAAAATGAGTATAAGAATCACTACTGAAAAGAGAAAGGTTGTGATCAGAAAGCATACGCTCTACAGAGCAACCCCTCCCATCAATATCAGCACTTCCCCAGCAAGGATGAAGCCCATTAAAGTCCCCCAAGATTTAAAAAGGGAGATGGCAACTGTTCAATGAGAGCATCAAGGTCTGATTGATTATAGGTCTCTCCAGGCAACAGATAGAGAAAACAAACAGCGATTGTACAACCCAAGGAAACACGGATGGCTATGGCCTCCAAGGATATGTCGAGTGTCAAAGACAAGGTGGGCACATGCTAATCATCCAAAAGTGCCACCCTTCCATGCACTCATTCATCACACAGCCTGTCCTTTCTGTATAAAGAAAACTGCCAAAAAGGTCCCTGTATTGGCAGGTGTCAGATGTATTTCTTGTATGGAAAGACATAGAGGATGGTAGGAAGCAATCAGTGCTTCAATGTTATCTAGATTAGAACATACACCTTGACAGTTCCATTGCATCAAGCTGGCCATTTTTATTTATGTGTAGGCAAATTGGGTGGAGAGCTCTTCTGTTTACAACCACATTTTTTCTTTATTGTCCTTTATTCGAGGAAGGCTTGTCAACCTCCATGAATCCTGCCTTAGTTGATTGGGCAGGTCTTTGTTGTTGGAAGAGTATTCCAGTGACTGAAAACATGAACAAATGATCATTTTGCATCTTTGGGTGGGAGAATACATCGAATATGGTTTTACTGCTTTTGAATTGGAACATTCTCAATTACCATTCTGCCTACTCTGCAATGCAGCTTTATCGAATGAGGCTGCTTGTTCCTAGCAAACTGAAGAGACACTTGGAAAAAAAACATTCAGCTGTGAAGGATAAACCAAAAGAATACATCGAGAATCTCGTGGCTCAACAACATGAACAATCAAGGAAGCTTGTGAACTACGTGAAGCTGCCCGAAAAAGGGCTGATTGCAAGTTATAAGGTTGTTCAATTGTTGGCAAAATGTAAGAAAATGCATACAGAGGCTGAATCAGTCATTGCGCCAGCGTTAGCAATCATCGTTGAAACTATGCTTGGAACAGATGCCGCCAAAAAGGTTAAGCAAGTTTCACTGTCCAATGACACAATTTTGCACAGAATTGTAGACTTGTCATTGGATTTGAAGGATCAAGTTTGCAAACACTTCAAAGTGCCTGAAGATGAATTGTCTCTGCTATGGTCTCTTCAAGTTGATGAATCTACTGACGTTAGTGGAAAAGCTCAAGTTCTGGCTTTTGCTTGATTCATAAAAGATGGAAAAATTGTAAACGAATACTTATTTTGCAAAAATGTAAAAAGTACAGCAAAAGGCTAAGACATTTTCGAGTTGGTAAATGTAAACATTTTGCTCTTTAAATTACATTGGAATAACTGTGTCAGCATTTGCACCGATAGCCGTCCTTCAATGCAAGGAAAAAGGAAGGGATTCGTCACTATGGTGTACCAACAAAATCCAAACATTAGGATTGTTCACTGCATGATTCACAGAGGTGCTAGCCTCCAAATCTTTGCTGAAAGATTTGCAGTCTGTTATGAATCAAGTTATTCATGTGGTGAATTTCATCAAGTCTCGGCCACTTCAATCTTGACTTTTCTCTCTTCTCTGCGAGGTGATGGATTCAGACTACAAAAAGCTACTGTTTCACACTGAAGTTCAATGGCTTTTGAAAAGGAAAGGTGTTGAAGCATCAAACTAAAAATTGAAATAATTTCTTTCTTAGAGGTTGAGGAAGCATATTTTGAATTTTCTTTTCACAATGAGATCTGGTGGCTGAAGGTTCAATTTCTCTCCAACTTGTTTGACAAATTAAATTCTGTGAACTTAAGTCTCCAACGACTATCTGAAAACATTATTACTGCAATGTCCAAACTGAAGGCCTTCGATGAAAAGGTGATGTTGTGGAAGAATAAGATCTCAAAAGAAGTCCTCAATTGTTTTCCTTCTGTTGACGAATGTCCGTCAAAGAAGAAAATTGTCCCTCAAATTTTGAACACATTAAGAAACCTGCAGTCTGCACTAAAAACATTACTTCCAGTCACTTACTGTCGATGAATATAACTGGGTGACCTATCTATTCAGAATCAATGAGACAACAAATCTTACAACTGAGGAGCAAAAACAGTTCATTGATTTATGAAATGACAAATTTTATCAGTCATAGTTTCCAAAAAAGAGCTTGGATGAGTTTTGGATCTTCATTAAAAATTCATATCCTACAATCAGTTCAAAAACAGTTGAAGTTCTGCTTTCATTTGCATCTTTGCAGTTTTGCGAAATTGGACTTTTAAAATTGACTGAAATTAAAGCCAGAAAGAGAGAGAGGCTTCTTATAGTCGATGATGAAATGCGAGCTTGTTTGTCTACATTTGAGCCTCGCTTCAATTTGATTTGCTCTCGGAAGCAGGCATAAGTGTCACATTGGAAACATGTGTAAAAATAAAAGGTTTTTATTTTTCTGCTATACCACAAAATCGTTAAATAGCCTTAGAATGACACTCATGGCCAAAGCAAGCAATAGTATTGTCAATGTGCAGATGACAATACTATCGCTTGCTTTGACTGTGATTTTCATTCTAAAGCTTTTTAAGTTAACTCTTCTGCATTACGTGTATTTAAACGTGATGCACAATGACATTAATATCACTTGTTCTGTCAGTGATTTTTGTTCTAAGGCTTTTAATGTTTGCCGTATAATGTATACCTAAAACAATCGTTAAGGCTTTCCAGGTGTGCCGAAAAAATTTTAAGATTGTCATAGTGTGCCACAAGTCATAAAAGGTTGAGAACCACTGATCTAAACTGAAGATGATTCATACCCTGCCAAAATATGTATTTGTATCCCCTAGTCCTGCTATTCTCACTGTTAAATATGAAAAAAAAAATTATGTATCAACATTATCTATTCCCTTTACAATCTTAAGCACTTCAAATCGGATACTTTCTAATTCTTTTTTCAAGAGAAAACAAACTAAGATATTTCAGTCTATTCTCATATGACAACTCTTTTATCCAGACACCATTCTAGTAACCCTTCTCTAAACCCTTTCCAACAATTCAATGTCTTTCTTAAGGTAAGGAACCCAAAACTGAACATAATATTCCAAATGTAGCCGAGCCAGTGATCTGTATAAAGAAAATATGATGTCTTTAGACTTGTATTCAATATTTCAGTAGATAAAACCTTACCACTAGCAACAGCACCCTGCATGGATGGCTTCAAAAACTGCTTGACTCCAAGATACCTTTCTTTTATCACACTGTAATGATTATTCCCATCCAAGTTATACTTGTAATTAAAATTATGATAACCTCCATAGCAATATGCAATAGCTTGCATTTATCATAATTAAAATCCATCTGCCCAATTCACTAAATGATGTAAATTCATTTGTAAATCAGCAGCATCCTTTTCACAGCTAACAACACACAAGACTTTAATATCATCTGCAAGTTTAAGTAATTCATTACCTATTCTTTCACTTGTGTCATTGATGTAAATCAAAAAGAATACAAGTACTGAGACTGAGCCCTGAGATATCCCATTTCTAACATTAATCAAGTTTGACTGAGCTCCATTTATAATAGCCCTCTGTTTTTTTCTTCCATCCAATTTACTAACTTATTCTTCACTCCTTTAGAGATAACTTTTTCTCACAAGCCTTTTATGTGACACCTTGTCAAATACTTTGTGAAAATCCAATATACCAAATCTACACCCTTATCCCTCATTTACATATGCAGTAACCTTTTAAAAAAATGTTAAAAGATTTGTAATGCACTATTTTAACTTAGTGAAACCATATTGACTATCTGACAAAATTCTAAACTTTATTAAATGACTTTGAAAAGCATCTTTAAACAACACTTTCCAAAACTTTTCCCACAACTGATATAAACAATATTGCAAGTTCTGCAAATGCTACAATGTATACAACTATAAACCTGTTATGACATCAGTTATAGAAGAAGAATACATAAAAGAGCCACAAGTTCTAAAATAATGCATGGTTTTGTACATTCTCTATGACATTATATAACAATGTACCTTATCAAGCAAATTCAAATCAGCTCCTGCTTCCAATAAGCAACGCACGCTCTCTGCATGACCTCGAGCTGAAGCACAGTGAAGAGGGGTTTCTTCTTCCTAGAATATAATTAGATTATATAAACAAGAATATATATTGAGTGTACATTAAAAAACTGTCAGAAAAAACACAGCTAGACAGATAAAACTTACAAACATAAATAATGAATCAGAGTCAAATAACATTCTACATGTGTGGTTACATTATTTAAAATTCTAATGTATTGCAATGTCTTTTTTATATAAAAATAAATTAAATATTTATAGATAAGAAAAAAAAAGCAACAGTAATGTTGCAAAGCTTTTGCGAACTTAAGAAAAAAGAATACATTTCCTTAAGTGAGAAAAAAACATAAGTTCTTTTGTAGCAAGGTTTCTGTATAGTACAATGAATATAAAAACATTGTATGGCAATACATTTTACTAGAACTACCAACAAAAAAACACATCCAGATGACATTTATAAATTTCTTTTTAATGAGGAATTCAATAATACAATATTAAATAAGAAATAAATGAAAAAAGGCATTTTTTCAAAATGATCATGATTATTTCAACAGTGCTTAAACAAATACATGCCATACGTTTTGTTACAGACCTTGTTTTTTAAATTAGGGGAAGCACCTACTTCACAGAGAACAAAGACAATCTTGGGAAAACCATGCCACACAGCAATATGCAGAGCAGTCTCACCATGCTGAAATAACACACTGTAATTGATCACAGTTTATCCATTTTTCAAAACACACATCATTCTAAACTAAACAAGAGCTAAAAAAAAAAAATCAATGACTTTATATTAGCCTGTGTATTTGTCTGTTGAAAAATAAATCACACAAAAAATCTAATTCAACTGAAACTGAACTAAAATGCTTACTTCCAGCTTATTTGAAATAATGCAAAGTAAAACTGAATGAGATATTGCAATAACTCAATAAATAAAGTGAGAGTTTAGTATATAATAATTCTATAGATAAAAGTTTAACATAGAATGAATAAGTAAAATTAAAGTAATTAGGTTTCAAATAAGAAATTGCATGAGAAAAATGTTACCAATAAGAAAATTATTACTAATTTTTGGCACAATAAAATATTAAGTAAAAATTGTTTGTATTCAGAAGAAATCACTAGATGCTTGAAGAGCAAAGCTTGCTTTAAAATTAAGAAAAAAAAAAGAATAACTGAAGGTCAGGATTAGAGCTGACCTCATCAGGTATGTCACAGTTGGTACCAAACTTGCATAGTAATTTTAATGTATCACTGTGTCCATATCTAGCTGCCACAAGTAGAGCCGTTTCACCTGCCTATAGAAGATTTCAAAAGCTTAAGTATTAATGGAAACTAACAAATGCTTGTTTCAGCAACTTCAATTAGATCTGTTGTACAGTTGTAAATCATTTTTGTTGAATAAAATATCATTCAATTAATATTTTAATTTCAAATGGAAAAGTTCAATTTGTTATCATAAGATAGACTTTCGTATAAACTCACAAACCTTATTCCGTGTATCAACAGAAACTCTTTGTTCAAATAAGTATTTGATGACTTCTGAATGACCTTGTCTTGCAGCCCAATAGATGGCACTATCACCATGCTATGAAAAATAAAAGTTCATCATTTAACTATTAATATCTAGAGATAATCCAATATAGAATCCTTACCTACATTTACTGATAAAGTAATAATCATATTAAAAGAAAGTTTATAAATTATCAAACTATTATAATTCTTGATACCTTTCAAAATTTAATTTATGAATAATATATTTAAAAGCCTTTTTCTCATACTTTTCATAAGTGTAACCTGTAGTAATATTTTTAGTATGTTAATTATTGTTTATAGAACATTTAAAGATACAAAAATAATCACTTACTGAATCTAGCAAACTAATATCAGCTCCATGTGAATGTAGAAACTTAACAATTTCCAGTTGTCCTAGACCAGCTGCAATGTGGACTGCTGTCTCCCCATGCTAAGAAAAATATTATTATTTAAAACTAATAATGAAACTATGACACTAAAAAGATGCAAGTACCTTTGCCACCTCATTACAATAAAAACTGAAGAATTTTGTTTAAAATTAACTGTAATTTTTCTTCTTGAATATTACTACATCTGCTCTTCTTTATAGCACACATAAGAAATTACACTTACCAACAAAACTTTTGTTCATGTGCATAAAGCAACAGTACTAAAATTTTGTTAATTTAGCAACATAAATATTGGAAAAAAAAACAAACACTGTACTAAACTGAGCTCAAAAACCTCTGCCAGATAACTAAACTATATAATTCAACATTCTTGTATGAAACAAAACACAACAGATTTTAATAACTTGTGAACTGTTATACTCAAGGAGAATATTATACATTATTTTAACAATTTGTGCTTTTGCAAGTTTTTATCAATTTGATTTTCCCATAAATTAGTACTGTTATTGCAGTGTCAGATATTTAGGAGAAATTATTAGAATCTTCTAATTCTGGTAAAAAGTGTTGTAACTGTACAACATGACATTAATATAAAAATTGTGTTTCTATGGTATAGGAGACTAACTAAAAGACACATTACTCACATTACAGTGTATATCACTCACTAATTTTTGGTTTTGTAACTTATCTTGAGGGGTTTTACAAGGACAGACCTTCACATAACTTTTATTTCTTATTTATCAGATAAGTAGTAACACTGCCTCTGTAGGGATGATTCAGATTATTCGTCATAATGTTATGGTATTTTAAATATCTTCTCAACAGATTATCACAACTTTACAATACTACACAATGTTTCCTTTTATAACAATATCCATGTAATAGCCGAGTGATAAGTTCGGGGAATGTCTGTAAATATTATAACAAAACATTTGAATTTCTTGTTCTTTCTTCTGCTTCTTTTATTACATGATAATTCAAGAACAAAAACAATAGTGTGAACCAATTTCACTGAGATGACATTTGTTTCAAAGGAGTATCTGCTTTTGTAACTATTATTAAGCAGTAATTAAAAACAAAATCATAATTCCAGTATAAATGATGTCATCATTACCCCTTAAAGTTAGTTTTCTTAAGACATTTGATGATCCTTTAAAAAGTTTAGGTACAAATTAAAACCGTAATTATCATCCACAATAGATAAACAATAAATATTACAGTTGGAACCTCATTGTACATAGAACTTGGTTATAAATACAACCTTTGTATGTCTATTAAAGTACTGTATTAAAACAAAAAAAATGAAAACAAGAACAAATAAAAAAAATGTATATATAGCAATGACTAATATCAGTCCATTAGAAAAATAGAAACAAGATAATATGGATGGCATTTGCATTACCCCTACATAATAGTACAGACACAATGCTGTGGAATGTTAACAGACTAAAATAGAATAACTTAAACTCAGTTGTGATTGAAAAGTTTTATATATTGTTGCATGTTAATTCTTCCCATCCCTACTATCTTGTTTGCATTATTTATGAAGGATTTATATACATTAACGATTACTAAGTGATAGTTCACTTAACATTACTCTTTGCTGATAATGATAATTTATAAATTAACTAAAGAGTTTACAACTAATAGTTAAAAGGAAATTACTAAGTATAGGTGAAAGGAAGTTTGCAAAAAAAGACTCAACTAATTTTGATAAAATTAAATAATATTTTCAAATGAAAAAAGATGAATACAAGTTATTTTGAAATAAAATTTAAAATGTTATTGAGAAACTACTACATACATCAAATATCTGAGAATCACTGTTGACAATAAATTAAATTTGAAACAAAGTAAAAATGATCAATAACAAATTGTCAAACATTATTTGTACTATGTCATAATTGATGTACTATACTAAATCTCGGATTTTAGATATGGTTAATCATGTATATATGCATATTTATAGTCATTTATATTATGTATTTCATTATTTAATGAGCTGGAGTGGAGCTATGTTATAAAACTGCATTCAGTCTAGATTATTCATAAGAAAAAACAAAATATATAAGCTCTGAATCAAGGATCTCCCCTCTAAAAATATTCTAAAAATCACTAGCGCATGTAAATTAGAATTTCCAAAATTTATGTATAAATTTACAAATCAAGTGTTAAATATAAATTTCCAAATTTATATTATCCAAATATATGGTGCTCATAACCATAATAAAGGTTAGCTACTTCTAATGGCTTTCTTCTACCTAGATGTAAACTTTAGGTTAAAAATAAAGTGAATTTGCTGAAGTTAAATTATTGTCAAATACCTAGTAATTTAAAAGTGTTTTGTAACTTAAAAAGGATTTCAAGATCTTATTTCTTAAATGTTGCAAAGAAATAATACATTAATACATATTTATAAAAGATGCTTTCATACTTCATTTAAATTTAACATTCAAGTTTACATGCAATTTACTTGTTTTTACAAAATACAAAAGAAAAACAATAATTAAAATTCTGAAAAGTTAATTTAATTTATGTTTGTATATATACATATAATTATGGTAATTATTTGAAAATTTAATAATTGGTGATCTGTTGGGGTAATTCTGACCATACAATGCTTGGTTGTAATTACCTGTAGCCCTTATTTAGATAAATAAAATAAAGCTTTGCTCCTAGTTATTTACACAACTAAAATCAATCATTTTCACAAGGTAGCTGATTAGATGATCAACTGTATTTAATGTAATTATTAACATCAAATATTTTAATTTTGCGACTTCCTTATTAATACAAATAAAAATGTTGTAGTAGTTACGACTTTTTCTGTATTAAAAAAGCTTCACATGACAAGTTTTAAAAATTCAGTTATTTTTCTATATTAAAAGGTATTAAGCAATTCTCAAGGTTCATCTTTTTTATGCTAAAAGTAAGGAATATATCTCTATCTATTGAAATTATTTAATATCTCAAAAAGTAGGAATCTTTTATCTCATAAAATACAGTGAAAAATTCACAAATCATGAGGGGCAGTAATGTGACTACAATTTTGATAAAGAAAATAAAAATAAATTTCTTCCATACATTTATTACACAATTTAAAAAACTTCTGTTGAATCAGAAGTCTATCCTTCATGAAAAATTAGAAACTGCATAAATTTCCAAAACATTTTTGTTCTGACAAATGCTGATTTAGTAAAGTTACTAATTTTAAGATTTGTGAAGTGTATTATTAAAAGTATTTATCTATTAACACATATAAAAGCCCATCAGAAATGATGGGAAACCACTGCTGAATGATTAACAACAATTATACAATTTAACTAAAATAAATTTGTCTGTACCTTCAAAATTCACCTACTCTTCATTTATTTCATCAGTCTCAAAGTAATTCTTTAATCATCACATATAACTAAAAATTCTATAGAAAAATGAAGTGTTATCTTAAACAAAAGTATTTGTTCACCCTGAAAGAGGTTTAAATAGCACTCTTGAGCCTTTCCACTGTATCCTAGGTCAGGAACTTCCAACAGAAATTTTCAACTCTTTCAATTGTAAAAAAATTGGTAGCAATAAACATCTGTTTTTCTTAATGTTATAAAGCCAAGTAGATAATATACGTGTTAAAATACCAAAAGAATATTTATTGATTCACTGCTAACAACTTCTTAAATACTGACTATGACATTAGTAATAGTAGGCCTATTTGTAGTTTAATTTAATACATAAACCTGAAGTAAAAGTTAGCTGAAACACTACTTGGTAAATTTTGGTTTACTTTTTGTTACAATTCAATGCCATAAACCTTCCGAATTAAATTAGTTTGATCAAGTTATTACCAAAGTTATAAAAAAATAAAGAATAAAATACTTTCTAACAAATCAACATAATACTGAGCATTCAACATAAACTCCACAGCTGGCCTAAGAACAATCAAGTGATACTTTTGTTACCAAGTGATGATGTACACTGTTTAGCATTACCAAAAAAAGAGTGTGAAAGCTTTCTTTCCAGAATGACAAAAGGAGTAAGGCTTTTATAGTTAGTGATGAGAGTTTCATATAAAGTTACACATGGAGTAGTAAGTAAATGACAAAACAAAAGATTTAAAGTCCAAGTTAGATATGTAAAAAGTAAAACAGCAAAAGTCTTGAACATGGATAAGCTATGCTGAAAATATACTACACAAACTGAAGAGCCTTTAAATGCTTTACTTACTCTGTTGCCTTGATTAGGGTCAAAATGGGAAAAAGCAAATAATTCTTCTAAACCAGCTAAATTGCCTTCTTCAATGGCTGAAAACAGTGCTGCCACTACAAAATTTTCATCTTGCTGCAAAATTAAGAAAACCAATACAACTTTATGACATACATTAAAATAATTGATGGCAAACTTTACAAAATATTATGATTGTGTAATAAAATCTATATGACGGCAACAGAATGCTTATATCCACCCAGTATGTGAACACTTTTTTTTTTTTAATACAAGTTCAGATATAAATAATGGTTAAAAAAACAAAATACTTATAACCTCTTAAAACATACACTTTTTATTATTCATTATTTCTATCATAGGCCTACTGTTAATATTTTAAAACTTCAAATTTGGATTTTATGCCTATTTGTGCTACTGAATTGCATAAAAAATAATCAAAAGCAACTAAAACTAATAGTATATTTGTATTTTTCTAATTATTTTCTCTTATATCCACCTTTTTCCTTTTTATAATAAAAATCAGTGTAATATAACAATAAAGTAATTAACAAAAATTAATCCAGAAGTTTGGAGTTTTACCTACTCACTGAAATTAGTCAAAACAGAAAAAAAAATATTCAGTTTCATCAGAACTTACACTCCTAAAGCTTAAGCATTCTTCAGAGTTGTAAAAACATTTGCCACAATCAAAATGAGCTCTATCTACTTCATGTATGATGAATACAAAATTATAGTGAACAAAGTCAATAATCAGGAGCATTTTGTTACAAACCATGATTGCACATGCACTTTTAGTTTCTTTCCACATGAAAATTTGAAATTTTTTTCCTGAATAAAAAGTAGCTAAGGATTAAAAATATTTTTTTAAAATTCAATAACAAAGTGATTAATTATGTATTTCAAGAATACAGTTAAATATTTAATACAGTAAAATATGCATTTAACAATACATAATACAGTATCTGTTAGTTATTAATTCATAATGATAATTAATTGTTAACCAATTACACAAATGTATTTGTGAATATTGCAACTACCAGAACAAAACCAATAATACTTTACACTTTTAATAAAAATGTTGAAAATAAGTGAAAAATACATCAGGGCCACATGTAGAGAGTTAGTAATTCAGTGAGTGAACAAAAGCAGTTCAATGCCAGTAAGTAATTAATAAGTACATCTGTTAGTGAGTCAAACATTGAGTGAGTTAACTTTTTTTTACATATGTCAATGATTAGTAAAAAGAAATTTAACAAGTGAGTTAATTTATGAGCTGAGTTTACTATATTGGTTTCAGCATTTTTATTCCAATTTTGTCTGTAAAACTAGGCCTCCGACTAAAAATAAACATATCAAATGTTAAAGAAAAAATACACAAATTTGTTTTGGTTATACGGATTGGGTCTAGCATTACTTTTACTAAATGATAAAAAAAAACTCTAGTCCTCGATAGAACATACTACAACAGTGGTGAAAGAAGAGAGCTTACTTTGGTGAATATAAAATAGAACTTTGACATAGCTTCTACTAGTTCTAGTTCGTTTTTTTATTTTCGCGCAAAGATACACGAGGGCTACCTGCGTTAGCCGTCCCCTCATTTAGCACTGTAAGACAAGAGGGAAGACAGCTAGTCGTCACCACCCACCGCCAACTCCTGGGCTAATCTTTTAACCAACGTACAGTGGGATTAACTTATAACGCCCCTATGGTGTGATGGTAATTAGAACCCGCGACCCTCCGATTACGAGTTAAGCACCTTAAGCACCTGGTGAAGCTGACTACTAGCTCTTTCTTCCCAACTTTCATGAAATTTCAAAAATATGTCATAATGTCTTCTAGCAACAATTATCTAAATTAAAATATCAAAAATACAGCTCAAAACAAAAATTATTTTTTGTCAAAACTATTATGATTGGTAAGTCCTAAATTAAAGTAACTGTAAACTTTTAAAATGTATAAAGGGTCTAAGCAATTTTATGGCGTGCTCCAGTGTTGGTGGAGAATTCAACAAATTTTATTTCAAAGAATCACACTTATTGTAAACATATAAGAAAATATCAAAACTTCTACTGATATATAATAAATTAGTGACTGGAAAATTTCGGCTTAAGTGCTTTCCAGATATTAGAAAAAACAATTTAGCAAAATTAATAGATACATAAAAACAATAAATTTATTTAAAACGCATGTGAAAGAAAGGGCCTTTTACTTAATTAAAATTTGTTTCATAAAAGTTTCATGACTAGCTGTCATGCTCAAATGTATTGTGAAATTAGACTTGGAAAGTAAAATGATACACTTCGTGTGTAAAACATAAGAGTTTGAGATTATTGTATTTGAGGTCGTCCAAGTAGTACTCGCGAATAAAGCAAGTTGGTATTGTACGAAGCTACAAAACGAGGCCACTCACAGTTTTTGTAATTTACTTACAAGTTTATACTACTAGTAGTGTAAAGATTTTGAAATCGTCATTTAACTACTCACTTCTATACTTCATTTATTGTTCATTTTAAATCCAATGTTTAAAAAAGATTAAAATATATTATAACTGTATAACTCTGAGCGTTATAGAAATGTAAAACAAAAAGGTGTATCACTATATGTGATGTCAATAAAAACATATGCATAACATTATGAAACCAAAAAAACACAAGGAATAAAAAAATTTCGACGAGATGCGATCGTGGTTTTACATGACTGTTATACCAGCACTTTATACATCGTTCAAATACAAATTTAAGACTTGTTAATAGATATAATATTTTATAATACAAGTAAAACACTACTGGAGGTTAATGAAAATGATAAAGCAGGAAATGAGACAGTGGAATACCGGAGTACAGTGCATATAGTGACAAATCTTACGCACTACAATACAATAACAACTTAACTGTTTAAATAACCGTTAATACGGAAACATTTTGCATCCGTTTTCTATTTAATAAACAACTGATAAAAAAAGAAGCCTAAATGGACAAAGCAATGTCGATGCTATATATATACACTGTGGACGTTCTGCTGAGATATTCTTTGGTAAAAGAGTAGCCAAAGAGTTGGCGGTGGGTGGTGACGACTAGCTGCCGTCCCTGTAGTCTTACACTGCTAAATTAGGGACGACAGCTAGTCATTACCACCCACCAACTCTTGGGCTACTCTTTCACCAACGAATAGTGGGATTGACCGTACATTATAACGCCCCCACGGCTGAAAGGGCGAGCATTTTTGGTGCGACGGGGATTCGAACCTGTTGTATAGATCCGAGCAAATATCTTAGTTTATTCTCTACTTTTTCTTAAAAATACATAATGCATAATTATGAACTAGAATTTGCTAGATATAACACTAAGAGCTACTGATTTTATCGAAATGTTGTTAGTTAATGAAACTTGGAATGTATACAATAATACAACTAACTTTGAATAAAGCATGGTAGAAAAATAACCAAGTTTTTTGTATACGATGAAAATGATCTAAAGCACGCTACGCTTCAATGCTTCTATTAAAATATATGATGTGGAACTTTAATCAAATAAGTTCCACACATTCGTACCCGAAACACAAGACTGAGGTTAATGTCCTGAATGTATTGCTTGAATAGACATAATATAAGGCGAGTGGACAACATAAAGTCATTATTTTAAATAAGGTCTACATTCACGTAGTACATTTGCATGTATTTATTATACATGGTGTTCGGAAAGTCACTGTGCACTTATATATTTATTAATAGACATGTTTCAATATGAAATACAGAAGGTAAATATGAATGACAATTATAAAAAATGTTGAAAGTGACCCCCGTTGGCATCAATACAGGCCTGGATCCTTCTTATTTTATTTCTAAACATCGCTATCAGTTGCTGGCTTGAAATAGATTGAATAAAATATGATTACAAAACTGCACAGTGACTTTCCGAACACCCTGTATATGCAGTAACGCCCTACAAAACACATACTCAAACAAAAGTTTGTATGTAAAAATACGTATAGCTGTTTGTTTGTTTTTAATTTGTATAAATATACTTGACATTAGAACGTTTTGGCAAAAACACAGGTACCTTACTATCAAGGAAGTGAAAATAATAGCACCAATTATATTACTGAAAAGACTATACAGTAACTTTTTTATTGAATAGCTATCATATTTTTATTAAGCAACAAATTATACATTTCAAACTACATCAACTGATTCATAACATATTATGAAGATTATTCTGCTTTCGTTCTGTAAATACATACTAACCCTATAATTCTTATATACATATAATAAATCTCCGATTTCTTACTTTTTAGAACAAATGACGCTGTCACCCCCTACCCCAATTGTTACCGAACAAATTGTTACGCCCCCAATGCAGCTATGCTAATATGTACGCGTAAGTTTCTGAAATCCTTTTGGTGACCCCGGTGGGACAACGGTAAGCCTTCAACGCTGATATCAGGGGTTCGATTAGCCTCAGTGGGCATAGCAAATAGCCTAATACAACTTTACTATAACAAAACACTCATTCAAGGACAAGTTTTAAACACTGCATTCCATTTTTGAGTAATTACACCTCTTCCTAAAATGAAACGTTTTTTGGTTTCCCAATGCGAAAATATTATCATAATTCGGTTTAAAAAAGTATTTTCAGTTAAGTTAGTCAGCATATCAATATAACGTATAAACAAGGGTCACAGTAGCCATCTTGGAACAGAAGTAAGAAATATTTATTATTCCATGACCTAGATATTTCTGACAAGTTTAACCTTTGCAGGAAGATTAAATGTGTGATAAAAAACATGCGTCTTCAAGGGAATAACAGGTTAAAACTATATTTTTTATCGAATCTCTATTAAAATCTTCAAACAGTCAATATAATTTATTACTCATAAAATTGTAATGTAGAAATAACAACCACATTCAGTAGTTACAAAGCAAATTATAGTGCTTTGTTGGATTTGTATAAACCGTTGTTTTTTAAATTTTGTTTTAGGCATACTTATTAGAAATGAATAAAGGTGATGAAGTTTATTAATCATATTCTTACCATTAACAGAAAATATTAGTATAACGTTAGTTTAACATAATCGAAACATTCTTACTGGGGTTCACGTAATTCTATGACTAAACGTGATACAATATTATAGCCTTCGGATCAGGCAAGCAAACTAGCTACATAGGTTAGGTCAGTATGGGTAGAGGATGAACAATATCGGTTAGTATATCGATTTGCGAATTGTACAGCCAGGGATTCTAAAAATACGCTAAATACTATATTACTGTAGATACATTAAAGAAGTGACAATCATTTTATCATTCGGTTCAAAGACCTAGTTGTGGCTGTTTGTCTAAACCTAAACCCTAGAACACTCTAACCTGGCAGTTCAGTCCACGTGCACACAAGATATTTGGGCTCAAAATTCAAAATTTTCAAAGTAGATTCAACATGTTTGTTTCACAATAGTGAGAGTGCTATAATTGTTGACAATTACTATGCTACAATATTACTGCGACTAAATACTAGACAAACAATTATAGATAAACAAGGTTTAACACAAATGTCCAAAACGTCTATCATAAAATAATATTTAAATCAGAAAATCATGACCGTTGTAATACTCTTTATCGTATCATTCGTATTTCAACCAGCATCATATCTATATGAAATCTACAATCCAGAACTATCAAAAGCTATTTTGTTCTTTCGATTTGTCCTTGTTCAAGGTTACTGATCAGGGACAGAACTACCCAAGCTAGTATAACCCAGTGATAAGTGACAAATTAAATGGTAGACTAGCTTCATATTTATTTTTGACATTCTATTTGTTAAACAATGTTACATTCAAACTACAAAGACAATAATTACGACACTGTGCTTTAAATAAACTTTCACTCTATTGAGCTACCTTTATCCAGGTGAAAACAACGATGTGTTTCAACAACAACAAAATAAAGGATTAAAACTGTCATCCTATTTGTAAATCACGTTCTTGACATACTACAGTTATCAACTGGAGTAGCGTAATAAGTTCAAATGATGAAAATAGATCGACGTTTGGACATCTTGAAATTTTTGGATGAAGAATTTATACAGATTTTGGCAAGCACGTCAAACATCAGAATGATAGTCGTTTTCATTTCAAAATTCTTAGTACACAAATAAACTTATTTTTCTTTTCTTGGTGTGTTTGTTTTTAATTTAGACGCGAAAATTTATCTTTCATTTCAAATTTACTGTAAAATAAACAGTTCACAAACACAAAACAATACAGGCCTCGTAAAATATATTTTACACGTTAGAAATCACATTCTATTGCTACGAACGTATTTACTCAAACAAACTGTAAATAAATCTTGACGCTCAAACAAGAAACAGTACATGTGTAACGTTTCTTTATCAAATGTATTTATTTTCATAGCTATTATATATTTATATTTATTATATATTTAACTTTTTACACATAATTTAGTCGCGAGGATGAATAATTTCTTCAATTGCTTAGTTATTAAAATAGCCAAAATTAACTGACGGTAGAGCAAAAATATTTTGGTTGGTGGAGAAATAAAAGCAAGTTGTGCTCACGGTGGGACATTAAAAGGGAGAGTATATTATCAAACTAGTTCTTTGTGTTGTATGTATATATATTTAAAACTGCAAGCTTCTTATTAACTTTCATTTTCATTAATATATTGACCCCAGGTGTGACTTTATGGTAAAACACATGTTCAGTTTGTTCCTTTAGAGGAAAGCCAAATTGGGCTATCTACTGTGTCCACCGCGGGAAATCTAACCCCGGTATTTAGCGTTGTACCACTATTTTGTACTCTCAGAGCTTTAACAAAGAGAACAATGACTTTCAACAATCATGAAGTATCGTGTGTGTTTGTTCAAACTCAAAGCTATACAAGGGTCTATCTGCGTTGTGTTTAAACGAACCCCGAATTGTAGCGTTAAATACCTTCAAGCTTACCACTAAGTCACGAGGGGCTTCAAATTGTATCATTGTACAATTTAAAGAGTTTCACATCTGTAGCGACAAGTATATTTACCATTTTATATGCATTCTGTCTTTGAGGTACGCAAGTGAACGTTCTATGTTATCATTTTTGTTGTTTTACAGCTGCACGGTAGTACTTCTCTCCCCGCGTGACATAATACTACAGGTATTCCACGCACCACATAACATTGAAGTGCATGGAAGCATGTACTTCTTTCATGACACGTCTTACAACGTATATACTCATGCAAGAGGTACCTGCAAGATAATTTACTATACGTACAAAAACCAGCGGTAGTATATAGATATGATATCAAACCTCATATTAATTTAACAAAACTCAAAGCTATAGACAGGGATTTTTTTTAAACTAATAGCTTTAGTTTCTCCAGATCAAGCTAATATGTACATTTGTATTGTACACACACAAACAGTTGTCGTAGGTATATAGATCACGTTGAAAATGGTACGACATAAGAATAAGAAAAATGACAAACTTGATTTATTATCAACATACGGAAAACAAGTTCATAAACAAATATTAATACATATTGCTACCAGAGGACGCATTTTTATACTTCGTGTTTAATGTATAGTTTCTCATTCTCACTTACAGCATTCAGACTACGAATAACACAGAAAAACTCAAGTGCATCACGTACGAGTAAAGAATACAACCAACTTCTCGTCGGTATGTGACCTTCAGTATGTGTTGTAATCAAATAGCATCTTGGTAAACAAGAGCCTTGAAGCAGGGAAATCATGGCTACAAGTACGACCTCTGGTGGCAAAAATTCAACATCTACATTTTATTGTCTCATCTCCTATGTTATGATAATCGTGTTACCAAATTTTCACCTTTAAGAGAGAGGTAGATTAAGCACAAAATCTGTTGGAACCTATTTAGTATTTAAAAATCATGTTAACTCTTTAAATCACAGGCTTGTTTTTACAACATTCAATACTTACTGGTTGGTCAATCAGGTTGAGTAATTATTTTTACATATTACAACTCCAGCAGTTGTTACAGGAATTAACTATATTTATCTGATCAAAAACAAGAATCACACAAAACAGCTAACAAAAATGCCATCAAAATTAAAGTTATGGTTGCATAAGTTACTTTACGCATATATAGTTTAGGATAATGAGTTTATAATGCCAATGAGATCTGTATGGATCCTCATCGGTTATTTTTATACACTTAATGCTGTTCACGAAATAAATCACTTGATTTTTAAATGTTACAATTTTACACGATTAATTCAATGATCATAATACTTCATAACAATATGGATAAACAGTGAAGAAAACAGTGCACGAATTCACAATGGTGACTATATAGGAAGAAGTGAAATAGTGTGTGTGTGTGTGTGTGTGTGCGCGCGTGTATAAAGTACAAATGATGACGGTTTCAGGGGATTAAAACAACAGAATTCATAATAATTAAACATCCAACATCATCACTGACTATACAAGGGTCTAATGGACTTTCCCATATGCAAGTATTTGATATTTCAAAATCCCGTGGGAAAACAAAATTGCAGTTCTGTTATTCTCAAAACGTATATAATTTTCTATGATTTATGTAAGTAACACAAAATATTTACTTCAACTCACTTTTGGTGCTTGAGTTAATTTTCATGTACGTTTCTTGTGCACAAGTTACATTGTTGGATGAAACGGAAGAGTCTGAAATACCTTTCTCAAAAAAATCCCCCTTCACTTGTACGCGTATTTATGTAGCTGAAGGTACATATACTTAGTTTACTTTTAGGCTAAGATACTTTCACGAAATTACAAAAGAACGTGGAAGACATAAAATATTAACGGTGGCATAATATTTTATGGAACGTTATCCTTATTCAAACATCAAATCACAAATTATGGGCGATACATAGTTCCCTGTCATTTACCCGAAACTAAATTACAAAATGTGAAAAACTCGATAGCTTTAATGATGGAATTAAATACATTTTACTTCAAACAAAAATAACTGGCTAAATCATCTGATTCCTTCTACGTATTACAAATAATCCGTATTTTTTCTGAATAAGAAAATCAAGGTTAGCATTATGTCTTTTCTACATCCACATAATTTTAAAACAAAAAACTGTCAGGAAAAACCTTAAAAAAATGTCTCATAGGCCATTTGTTTCAAGAAACAGCAGTTACTCTAACTAATTCGTCTATTAAGAGCTAATTTTAAATTAATTGTTTCATGCAGCTAATTTTAAATTAGTTGCATCGTTTAAATCTATAAATACATTTTTAGGGCATGTTCATATTTTAACGAGTTATAAAATAAATATTTTCAGACACAATTTTTAATTTTGTTTTGTGCATAGCTACACAATCTGTGCTCTGCCTGCTCACTGTGAGTAAAGAAACCAGACTATTAGCGTTTTGACAGACAGTTTAGCCTCGGAAGGAAAAGGTTCTCGTAAATATTTGAGAAAAAAGGCAATTTCTGATTCAACTTAAATTTTATATAATAAATCTGAAACCCTTTAGAAAAAACAGCAACAAAAAATAATGATCATTATATCACAAACCATCACTCTGGTACACAAACATTATTAATGTTAACGTTTTTAATATATTTATATACAAATATATCCACTAGATATTTTAAAAAACACAATAAAAATGTACTAGTATTATGAAAAAATGTCCTGATATTAACGTAAAAGTACACCATTTATAAAAATAGTGAATATTATGCCTATAAAATAATTTAATTCCATTAAAATCGCTAGCTTCCCAGAAACTGTATATGTACGCATACGGCATCTTTCATAGTTCCGGCCACATGGAGAAAAGCTAATCTCAGAGTGGGCTAATAACACGATAAAACAGTGCTGATACATAAATGCCTAGGTGTTAGCCAAGTAAAACATTAATTACCTTCCCGGTCATTGACTTAAGGTTATGACATGTAAATTCGTTAGCAACGAGCTCAGTTAACGTACACACCTTCATATAACTGTTGTTCAACAACAACACAAAACGTACACACAGCACACATTTCGTGATGGCGAGAAAACCCACTTGTAGAGAAAATTAAATATTTAAAAACGACTGGTATGGGTAGAGAAAGTGAACCTCACGATGACCGAAGAAGGTCGAAACGTTGTTCGCTCCTCTATTAGTGCTTTCTCTATCCATACCAGCCGTTTCTAAATATATAATACACACATTTTGCCGAATACGCATACCAGGTTTTACTCTGAGTTAATATTGATCAGAGTAAAATGTGGTGCGATTTTTAAATGGAATTTCGCGCAAAGACATCCGAGGGCTATCTTCGTTAGTCTAAATTAAAACAAGTGATAGGCAAGAGCCCATAAAAAAATTCTAAATTTTCACAATAAACGAAATAAAAATACATGCTTAACTTATTTAAGCCAATTAGAGGTTATCTTGATGATATTATAGATCTATCTTAGTTAAAACTTATGTTTTAATTTGTTACTTAAAGTTGGTCACTTGATGATTTTGCCGGTAATAGGTACCGGTAGCTCAAGACATTTAACATTACCTACAACAGAACGCGTTAACACTATATTTATCAGTAGGATTGTGGGAGTGGCATCTCAGTTACTGTTGTATGGATTCTAGGAATAAGAATGTATGGTATATAATTTACGTTACATTTTGAAGTTTGCTTATTTTATGTATAATTATGATATTGCTATGATTTTTGCCCCATCCTATCAATTAATTACATATGGACTGATCCATATTACCGATCTATCAAGGTCACGCAAACACACAGTAAGTAGAATTTGAAGTGATTTTTGTACACGGTGGTTCACTTTTATCAGTTGATCCGAGTATACTGAAACCACACAGAAAGGTCGGAAAACACAGTGGAGACAATCATTATGTGGGAATGTCAGTTACACTGCGGGCATTTATTTTTCTGATACTAGTTGGGACATTGTTATACAAGTCTGCAATAATGAAACAGTTTTGAGGATGACCTGTGCAGGTGTATATTGTCATAAAATAAAGTGTGAAAGAAACCCAACTTATCTGCTACGACCACATGTAACATAAATCCCCAAATTACATATAAAGCACATTTTCTAAAGCATAAAAACAATTTGAAGCTTGAGGACCCTTCTACCGCGAAATACCGAGTATTTATGCACACCATGTAATGCGGAGTCTGTGGGAGCTACTGCTAAGTTGCTGTTTCTAATAATACAAAACACAGACATTTAACAGTCAAATATACTTACGGCATATTCTCATATTTTCGAAAAGGCTGGAAATGTCAAGCAATATTATATAATAATTACTATAAAATCCATAACGTCTGTACTTTGTTAAAAATTAAAGCGACTATATATGAAAAAAAGTTTGATTAGCGTTAGATGGGGTTAGTATATTGAAGAAACGCATGCGTTATGGCGTATTATAAAGTGAACTGTTTGAACTAATCACCACGTTGAAACAAAATTTGTAATTGAACCACTTCGGACTTTCTCGATAAGAAGTTATTAACAGTAAAGTTTGTTGTTAATTAACGAGAAAGAAAAGTACAAAAATAGCAAAACAAAACTAAATATTTAACTCTTCGTTTTTTTGAGTTAGTAAATTAAAAAAAATAGCCCAAACACTCTTAAAAGAGTGTTTATAAAGATATACATTTATAAATACTTCAAATAGCGTCACACCATGAAAAAAAGGATTAAAATCAAAAAATTAACAAATCCAAATCAGGTTAAGCAAGTAACAAAATATCTGAAACATGAGCCAGCAATCTGAGTAAAATAATATTTTTGGTGGATTCGAGTAAAACTTGTAACCGAGACCTTAAAATACTACGTGTAAACATTTTATTTTTCTCTTGTAAAACTGCACGAGCAAAGTAACTGAAAAGGTAGCTACGAAGATGAGCTAAAACCCAAGACTAAAGCTTGTAATAACTTCTATTGTTATACAAATCCAAACCACGATAACAACGTACACTGTTATCTCCACGTCTGACTTTAAACATGCCATCATATGATTTGATTGAAATAACAATTGAATAAAGCCACTTGACTGTTGACCCTGACAACTGTAAAAATATCCTTTTATGCAGAGGTAATTGTTTTTTCCAGGCATTCTTTAAACTTCACTCACTAATACAAGTATACGGGATACTGTCAAAAAGCAAAACAAAAAGAAACAAACCCAGCAATGTTTCTAACTTAGAGAATATAAACAGATGAAACACACACATACATATATACATACAGAGAGAACGAAAAAAACAGACTACTTGTTACAGTGACAATTTATAAGTATAAACTGTATAAAAATATTTGCGAATTTACTACAGTTCACCTCTTGAATATAAAATAAACGCAGATGACCAGAAAGAAAAAAGTTCTACAACCTCTTGATTTCAAAAATATTAACCAGATTTTGCAAAGCTATAAAACGAACACAATAAGCCCCTTAACAAAATGTGTGCATGTCTTCAATTCTGTTAAAATACACGAACATTTTAAACGAACGCACACAGAGACGTCAATAAAACCACGCGGACAAACACATTTTAGTTGGCACTTCTACGTATGAAAATTACGAGGCTAGAATTTTTAGCTTTAGGGTGCTCGTTACCCACCGCTGCAATCCTAACTAATGATTTTACGGATCAGTTCTTCATAATTGTACGTGTATATATATATATATATATATATATATATATTTACGGATCAGTTCCTTGTAATTCTGTGTGTATGTTTACAGATGAGAGCACTCTTAGAGATTTTACCGGTCTTTAGAAGCTGTAAACACGGTCCAAGTTATACAGTGCCAATATGTTACAACGATAAAGTACAAACCTTGCATGTTTAACTCTTTTTCACGAAATGATCAAATACTAGTCTATTTTTCCTATGACTGATCATTATAAAAACTAAACGTCGTTAAAGAGAAACGATGTACTAGTTTGTTCCTCAAGATCATTATAAACGCGAAAGATCCTTAAAATGGGTGGTTATTTTTTAAATAAGAAAAACGAATAATTAAACAAAGATGCAGTTATGTTTTGCTGTTTTTTGTGCTTTTTCTATCCCGTTAATTAACACTAAACGTTATTGTCAATAACTTCTTATTAAGAAAGTCCGGAGTGGTTTAGTTACAAGCTACTTTTTAACACGGTTATTAGTTCAAGCAGTTCAGTTTATAACACACCATAACGCATTCGTTTCTTCAGTATACGAACTTCATCCAACGCCAATTATAAACAAGTGATCACAAGCACATCATTTTAAAAGATACCACTGGGAATACTGAATTTAGTACATGTAAAAAAAAATTATACATGGAGTTAAAAAAAGCGTCATAAATAGTTTGCTAGGCAGATATCATAAAAATGTTTCAACGCAGTTAATCAGCTCGAATACACTAAAACAAAAATGTTCTCGTAAATTATAGATCCTGTTGTTCATTTCTGGAACTTCATATAAATTTACTTGAGAATGAGAGTTATCTGCGCTAGCTGCCCTTAACTGTGAAATGAAAGACAAGAAAAGCAAGTAGCTAGTCAACATTACTTATGACAAATCGTGTACTACTCTACTAGAATAGTGGATGGAATCTGTCGGTGGCTCTCATAACGCAACCATGAAACTTCGAATCTATAGTTCAAATTTAACCATAGGGCCGTATTCGACCCAACTGTACGTGCGTTTATAATCACTAAAATATCCCTGAATATTTATATTATTGCAAAAGATATATACAGGGTGGCCCGTAAGTCCGTACCCATCCATATATCTTATGTATCCAGTGTATCTGTGTGCTGTCCCTCATTCTCACTGCGCTCATGTACCCATGTACTTGTCACAATACGCTCTCCAAGTGTAAAAGGGCTTATATCGGCCATATTTCTCTGAAAAAAAAGAAACAAATTTATAATACATGCGTAATTGAATATAACATAATAACATATGGATGGGTAGGGACTTACGGACCACCCTGTATAAATGTTTTCATGACGAATTCAACTGAGCGCCATAAAACGAAAAAATATCAAAACCTGAGAAAGTAACAAGAAAGTTAAAATCAGGTTAAATAAGCAACAAAACGCCTTCAACATAAGTAAGCAAAATGAGAAAAGGTTTATACATGCGAACACAAATAATATTTTTGGAGGGTTCTGGAAAAAAAAAACACTTTTTATAAATACACTTGCTTCTGAGGCTTTAAAAGCTTACGTGCACAAACCGGAGATCAGCATATATTAGCTTTTAGTGCTTTCCTTCTTTTTTAACACTGTAATAATTTATCATTGTAATTATTTTTGGTCGTCATTAACTTGGTATAAGGCGCAGGTAGCCTAGCTGCTATGCGCTATTACACACCAAACCAACCAACTAACTTGGTATAGATGAGACCGCAGTCCTCAGCTTTTGTTACCCAACGGCGTCTTTAGTTTTTCATATTACTGTCGATATACCCTCATAAAAAATTCAATGATAATCGAGGATTTCTCGTAAAACCGCACAGATAAGTAACTGAAAATGTCGCTTCGTTGAGACCTTAAACTTGTAACAAAATAAAACTACTGTTGTCATACACATCTAGACTATAACAACATGCTACGTTATCTCCACGTCTGACCTTAAACACGCCATCATATGATCTGATTGAAATAACAACAGAATAAAACCACTTGACTGTTGATCCCGACAGCTGTAGAAAATATCCTTTTATGCAGAGATAGTTTGTTTTCAGGCATGTTTTAAACTTCTCAGTAATACAAATATATTGTACACGGAGTACTGTCAAACAAAAACAAAAAAAGACAGACAAACCCAACATTGTTTCTAACAAATAATATAGATTGATGCAAGAGCAATACAAAATACAGAATGTAAATATCGAATATTCATTTAAGGAATACGATACACAAGACAAGCAGTTTCCAGGTCATACTGTTCTTTTAACTCCTAACAAACCTAAAATAAACATTGGATTCCAACATGTGCACAATAACGTTAGAAAAACTAGTTGTTGCTAATTAAAAAAACTATTGATCTGTGAAATAAAAGCCGTTTCAGAACAACAAAATTATTCTGTGACCTGTTTGAAAAACTGATGTTTGTCATTTCATGTAGTCAGAAGCGCAAATTATTCCGTGCAGTTAACGATCGTGTTTGGACATTCGAACGTCTTAGAATTATTTCGAAATGTTTAATTACATTTATAATATTAACTAAGTTTCGCCTGCCTAGAAAGAACTGTTCTTAACTTTGAAATTACAGCTCGAAGAGATCGCTAGCAAGAGAAAGTTAACATTATTCAGACGTTTACAGTAAACCTAAAACACCTAAAAGTGGCATTTAAAAGTATGCAACATTGCCAATACTACAGTTTGAGATTGGAATAAATGGTACATCAACTATACTATTACAGTAAATAATGCAGCAGAATGTTTACAGTAAAATTTTAAAATTATAGCATAACCTACCCACGTCCATTGCAAGATTCAATTCCCTTCCCTCGTGATTCATATAGATTCCAATGTACTGCTCAAGATCAACTATTATTCCCGATTACTTCTATAGCCACTCTAAGTGGGATCCCTCGCCTCACAAAACCTGTTATTGTAGTACTTATGCAGTACACACTTACTTATATTCACTTCGCTCTTTCTCTTATGATTATTTGGGTATTTATGTTTGTATACCCGGGAAGTCTGGCTTCGTCAACCTCTTCCTCCTTCCCTTTGTATTGGTTTTAGTGACTGTCAAGTGTATTTATCAATTTTACACGAAGGTTAGAGTAACCGACACTTACTCAGGCCCCTATTAAGGCAATCTCCATGCACTATTTACATATACACTTGATGCAAATATATCATTTTTCTTAATAGTTCCATAACAGTTTGCACTATCATTAGGTAGATATTAACCATAAAACATTCACATAAACTTTCAATGCTTATTAGTTAATCCCTACACTAATGTGGAGTATAGTTTATAGGCGGCCTTTTTGTTTTATTTGAAAATATATATTTACTGGGGAAAGGTGTTGAGGGCTATCCTCATCATGTACGCAGTATCTGTCTTGTTCGTTTTTTCTTCAATTTTTTTCCAAAATAATTTATTGCACTATGTAAGGGTCTATCTGCTATTGTTGCTATGTGTGCGTATTTATGTATGAAATCTGATGAGGTAGTTCTGGGTACTTTATAAGCTATTGTGAATTGTGTATTTTGTACTGTTTGCAGTTTGGCTTGTAATAGTTTTTGTTTACTTGTATTTATCCATGCAGGGCCTGCATAGTCAATTACGGGCCTAATGTATGTTTTATATATTGTTCAGATATTGTCTGCTGTTGCTCCACTATTTTTACCAGTTAGACTACAAGCATAATTTGTTTTTCCCCAAAATTGTGTTTTAATATTATTCATGTGGTTTATCCCTGTTAATTTAGAGACGAATGTTAGTCCTAAAATGTTAGTTTGTTTAAATTTTCTGAAACAGTTTTGTTCTCCTAGTAATCATGATGTTGTCTCCAGGAATGTGGAGAGTCTGTTACTGGATTATTCGCTCAAGAATGTTGTCCACACAGCTGGTTAGGCTGATCGGTCGGTAACTATTTGGGTTATTGGCTGGCATTTCTTTTTCTGGAACATTAATACATTTGCATGCTTCCTAGAAACTGGGATATAACCAGAGTACAATGATATATTAAAAATTGCTGTTAGATGTTCAAATAACGTACTTATGTGTGAGGGTATGAATACAGTTTCAAAAACAGCGCTCCAAAATTCCAAGTGTAGCCAAGTACACAAATTAAGTGGGGAGATTCCGAGTCAGTGACCCTAAACATTCACTCTTAGATTCAGGATAACGAGTAACCATTTCAGCACACTTTTATTCCCTTCATAGGTAAGTACGCCATAGAAATAGACATCCTCCCAGACTACCCCTACCTTGTCTGTCAAGTTTGGTACTGCTATCTCCAAAACTGTGAGTGGTTAGCCAAAGAAAGTTAAATATGATGCTTTCTGGCTCCCGAAAGGGGTGAGGGACAAAACACCACTGCCAGTTTTTGGTTCAATTACCTTTAAGACCTTCTCTTAGACTCTGCCATCGAGATATTTTATACACATAACATTTACATTACTTTAAACATGTCAAATTATAATAGCTATAAACGTCAGTTTGTAGTAGTAGATTAAACTACCAAAATGTAACTTTTAACAGTATGCAATACCAACTCTAATTATCAATGTTTTTATCATTTGCAGATATTTAACCTTTCAGAAACTTTTCCCAAATTACTCGTTGAATGGAATATAGTGGCGATAATTTTGTTTTAAACAGCAACAAAAAGTATACATAATCGCATTTCATAATGTCTATTTTATCCGTAATATACTAACACTATAGCCTACGTGCATTATTTTCTGTGAAAACGTTATTTTAGCAAAAAATGCATTGGTACTTCGTGAAAAATAATTCTGTGATAAGTAAGGCCTTGTTTTCAAAGCTAACTTCAGCCGCAACATCTTAATGAACATCACATTCTAACCCTAACTAGTTAAAAATGCTTTTAGAACAATCTATACTTGAAGTTCTATTACTGGGGGTGGGAGTAACGTACTGCGAAACCATATTAACAAACGCACAGAGTCAAATTCTGCAAACGCAACAACAAGATTGACAACAAAATATACAACGTAATAAATTTTGTTAAGCGCAATGCTACACAATGAACTATTTGTGCTGTACTCTCCAAGAGTATCAAAACTTGGGTTTTTAACATCATAAACCAACAGATTTGCCTTTAGCCACTATGGGAATAAAAACATAATAAAACAGCTTCCTATACACATTCACTGAAAATGATTATCGCTTTATTACGTATATATATCGAAGGTGGACTTATCTCACATAATAAATGACTAGTTATAAATAGATGTTTTAATGTTCACATTCTTATTGAATAAGAGAGGTGGGATCTAAGACACTTTATGTTTGAATTCAATTTCGTAAGATTGGCGTCCTTCATGATGGTATGTTAAAAATTAAATATGTTCACAGGACTCTTAATATTTCACGCTAAAAACAGTAAAATAAAATCTTACCATAGTTGTAACGACAACAAATGTGTTTTCTTCCTCAGCGCTAGGTTCAAAGTAAACTGTCTCCTGCTCCTGAGACTGAAGTGTGTCGCTACTTAGATCCATGGCTGACCACCGACCTAACAACACCTACACTAGATTCACTTACGAGTTCCACGTGATAAAAACAAAATTACATTATAGAATAGGCTACTGCAGAGGAGGATCATGGCTCGATACAACGCTTGACTATGGTTGTATGCGTACTGTTTCCTTGTGGAAACAACGATACACCGTTCGTGACCTGGTTTGATGCCAACAGCCTTGACGTTTGCCGTAGATCGCGAGGCTAACAGTCACTTGAACCCCCAGGCTTTTTCAGCGGTTCTAGGAACGCTGTCTTTATCGTATAGGGCTAGCATATCACACATTTTACAGTTATGCAAAACCAAATAATTTTTTAATACTTGTCCAACAGAACACTTACCAAATATCAGGAGAGTTAAAGAGCCTATAAAAGTGTAACAACACGGGTCGTGAATGGGCCGGTTCTTATATACGCTTGTTGCTTCGTTACTGTGATGTAAAAATACACACACACAAATTAGCATTGCAGTTAAAAATCTCCACATAAGATTGATTCACATCTCACTAGCACTCATCGTGCGTTTAGTATGGTATAAAACTGATAACGAAGGCCATGAGCAGATTGCGCCTGTCTAACTAAAACTTCAGAAAAAACACAAACACTAAACGTCGAACATCAAACGACACACAAGCTTATACATTAGAACTCACGTGCTTTTGCCTAATGGCATGTGCACTTTAAGGGCTTGGTGGGGAATGAGTCGGAAGGAGTTTTCCAACTCTTGTCCTTGTTTCCTCTCCCCTCTACTCCCCTTTCTTACTACTACCCAATCCCAAGCAAATAATTTTACAACCAGTTATTCCGGTTTCTGAGCTGCGGGAACGTTAAATCATGGACACAATTCGTCGGCGTTGCGAAGTATGCGTAAGTGGTTGTTTTGTTTGCCTAGTCATGAAGATTTAGTTTGCTACATCTTCAACCACGTGAACATTAAAAGTAAACTGTATTCAGCATACGTCAGTTTAGCCTCGGCAGCTACATGATGTGTTTCTCTCACTGTTAATTGGATAAAAAATACTTTGTCTTAACTGGTCTTTTATCATGTTTCAACCAAAGAAACCAGTGTATTACAGACTGGACGGTGACAATTACAATCACACGCAACTAAAGGCAAATAATTTAACTGAAAGATGATAATCTATTATGAACAAAATAGTAATCTCCAAAATTTAAAAATCGTATATTTTAAATAAATACCATAGTAAACTTATGAAGAAATAACGAAAAGAAGCGAAAAATTAGGAAAAAAGAAAGCAAAAATAATCATGAAATTAACTTAATAAAACACTGAAGAAATATACGCAACTCGGATATGGCCATGTGGATAAGGCACTCGCCTCGCAATCCGAAGGTCGCGGGTTCGAATACCCGTTGCACCAAACATGCTTGCCCTTTCAGCCGTAGGTGAGTTATAATGTGCGATTAATCCCACTATTTATCGGTAAAAAAGTAGTCCAAGAATTGGTGGTAAAGTGGTAATGACTAGTTAGTTGCCTTCCCTCTAGTCTTACATTGCTAAATTAGGGACGGCTAACACAGATAGCCCTCGTGTAGTTTTGCGTGAAATTCAAACAGAAAGATACGCAAAATTATAATGCCCGTATTTAGTTTTTGTGCTTTTAATAATGTCACATTTTCGATTTTAATATATGCGACGCAAAAAAAAGCACAAGTTAGAAGGGGACGTTGCTGTCTAAATATTTATGGGCATAACGTGTTCTGTCTGTCTGTTTGTACAAAACTACATAAAGGGCTATCTGTGCTCTGCTCACCACGGGTACTGAAACCTGATTTTTAGTATTGTAAATCTGCAGATATACCCCTGTGCCACTGGGAACATAACGTGTTCGATTGACCTCTCCCGTCACTGAATGCAATATCATTTAATATGTAGTAATGTGAATATATTTACAAAACACACACGGCCTGTTTCTAAACATGCTTATTTTATAATAGCTTTGCATCTACTGGTAAAACACAGACTCGTTTTGTTTTTGTGTAACATCTGTGTTGGCTATTTGTTTGGAATAAAATAGGAAGGTTCGTACATATATGTGGATAAATAAGGAAACAAACAAAACTGTTTATTTGTTTATTTTTAACTTTTGCACAAAGCTACACGAGGGCTATCTGCGCTAGCCGTCCCTAGTTTAGTAGTGTAAGACAAGAGAAAAGCAGCTACTCATCACTACCCACCACCAACGAACAGTGGATTGACCGTACATTATAACGCTCCCACGGGCGAGCATGTTTGGTGTGACGCGGATTCGAACCCACGACCCTCAGACTACGAGTTTGGTGCCTTAATCACCTAGCCATGCCGAGCCACAAACAATAATTACTACAGTATCATGCACAAGATTGCACGCCCACCGACCTTTTGGATATCAAATTTCTGAAGCAGGGTATATGATATAAATGTTATTATAAGGATAATATTAATAACGTTGTATGAACGTAAAGTTAAGTAATATAATATAAAAGGGTCCTGCCTGATATTTTCGAAATCTAGTTTTATTTCAAAAGTTCAGTAAAATTAAATAACACATTTGTGAAACACAGAACTTAAATGCTTCAATTATACTTTACTTTTTAACATTATTACACAAAGAAGTCGCTAGGCGCTTAAAAGATTCGGGGTTCGGTTCCACAGGGGCAGGATTTTTCGCCTTTTCTGTAAGATATCGATCAAGGTTTTCTATTCGATTCTTCAAGACCTCAACTGGAGATTCGGATCACAGATCCCTTGTGCCGTCCCCCAGTGGCATAGCGGTATGCCTCTGGACTTATAACGCTAAAATCCGAGTTTCGATACTCATAGTGGACAGAGCACAGATAGTTCTTTATGTAGCTTTGTGCTCAACTACAAACAAACAACAAATAACCCTTGTGCCAGCGCTTAGCGATGCATTTGTTATCACATACATTTAGCCCCTTAAAACCTACATGGCAGAACGAAGAAAGTCAAACCGTTGTTCGCTCCTCTACGTGGAGCTTTCTCTGTCCATACCAGCCGTTTTTACATATATAATTTGAAAATATAAGGATTAAGAGGGTGTGTGTGTTTTCTTATAGCAAAGCCACATCGGGCTATTTGCTGAGCACACCGAGGAGAATCGAAGCCTTAATTATAGCGTTGTAAATCCGTAGACATACCGCTGTACTAGCGGGGGGCCTAAAATAAAAAGGTTATAGAATTGCGTCTATGGTTGCGTTGTAATATTCTTACAGATACATTCTATTGAATAATAATGAACGATGAAACCATTAGACTATGCCTACAACATGTGGATCATTGAAAAGGAAATTATAAAACAGCTCATCCGACTTGCATTTTAGTTAAAATTTTCTATCTCGTTTGTTGATAAGCACAAAACTACACAATGGGCAATCTGCACCCGAAATGTTAGAGAGATATGCTTGACATGCCCTCACACTTATCGCTAAACCATCAGTGGATTTGTCTTACTTGATAATAAAATTAAATAAAACGAACATTGCCTTGTTCTCACTGAATGCCTACAATCAGAACCACAGTTTCCAGAAGGCTGGGTGAAAACAGCAACAACAAAAAAACCTAACTAGCATTATTTGCTGACTTACAGACTTTCGAAATCAACAATAAGAGGAATAAGATCTCTTCAGCACTGAATATGTAGTGTGGTTAACATATTATAGGACATTCTCCTTTAGTTTAAGTTATAAGTTCTTGCCAATATTGGTATAAAATATTTACTCACTGTTTTTACAGCCTATACTATTTATATAACATGAAAAGACGAAAAAAACAGTCAATTAGTCATTTTAAAACTGAAGTGACATAGTTCGACGCTCGTCTTACGATGTGACATTTTGGAAACAAAAGTATTTGCTTGTTTAATAAGTAGAGTAAATCCAACATTCTTATGTAACTACAAGAAATTTAATCTCAGTTAAACAAGCAAATACTTTTGCAGATCGGACAGATATCGCCATTCACGTTGACCAAGAATAATAAAGTATGAAAACAGGCGACATTTAATTACAGATAAGACATGTTATTGGTGTTGTCATTTTTGCTTCTCTCTACAACTATGCATATATCGTAATACACATTACACAGCTATCGCATTCTGTAACAACGCAAGCAACATTTATCTTGTCTGACTGCATTTTTAAAAGTAGATTTTATATGTATAGCGGAAATAAAGCGCAATACATACGAAGGTTATTTTGAGAATGTTGCGCATTTCCACTGTAGAAAAAAAAACAGATAACTAAAATTCATTCTCTTATCTTGAAAACTGAATTTTATAACACTGTATTAAAAAATGTAATATTGGAATATAAAACTTAAAACCAGATTTTACTGACGACGTTTAAATGATCAATTTACAAACAAGTAAATCCTGATCGCACCAAACATGCTCGCCCTTTCAGCCGTGGGGGCGTTATTATGTTACGGTCAATCCCACTATTCGTTGGTAAAAAAGTTCGATTGGCGGTGGGTGGTGATGACTAGCTGCCTTCCCTCTAGTCTTACACTGCTAAATTAGGGACGGTTAGCGCAGATAGCCCTCGAGTAGCTTTGCGCGAAATTAAAAAAACAAGCAAACAAGTATTACCTTTACTGATACAAATACGTAAACATAAGAAACAAAATACCTATGAATAGAGTATTAGAAATTAAAAAAAACATCACAAAACTAATTAGTCAAATCAAGAGAAGTATCCAAAAAGTTTGTTTTCTCTGTGCGTCTGCGACAAGTAGTTCTGAAATTATAATACCTGTGACAATTGTATAGTCATTTTAATATAAATAGTTTATTAATCTTAAGTTGAGGATTTAAAAATATAATACAGGAAAAGTGAATACTTAAAAAACAATGCTCGAGGTCAATGATGTAGGTCGTATGACCTGTTTCAGCATCTCAAATAACTTTTCTTTTTTCATTGTGTTATATTTCAAGTATTTATGTGTAGCTCCTACAGCCTGTCCCCCCAGTGGCCCAACGGTATGTCTGCGGACTTACGACGACGCTAAAATCCGTGGTAAGCAGAATATAGACAGCCCATTGTGTTGCTTTGTGCTTAACTTCAAACAAAGAAAATCCTTCAACTGCAATACTTCTTTCGACAAAAACCATTTGTTACATATGATCGGTAAGCAAGAAGCCCTGAGCACAATAAATAGGATTATAAAGTATTTATGCCACAACATATCAGTTTTCCAACAAAATACCTTTTATAACAACTGTTCAGCATTAGCCAACGCCGTGTTCCACTAATGTCCTGGAGAATTTCCTTCGATCATAGATGTAAATTTAAAAATTACAAAAACATACATACTTAACAATATACATACTTTACAATAATTATCATGACGTATATTTTGTGATGTTTAAAAAAGTCACTGCAATGCATGTGATATCCGTAAATTTTAAAACGCGGTAAAAATTCTACACCAAGTCTGCTGATGAGAAATACTCTATATAACGACTATGCATATTTTAACATGCTTATTATATTACCAGTAGTTTTTTTCCCTTTCTTTCTAACACCTGAAGTAGATGGTTCTCCATGTCTCCTATTTAAGCTGTGATTTTAATTCTTCAATACAGGAGTACTTGTTAAGAGTCTCCAGAATAACATCTTAACATGGTAGAAAACTTTAACGGATTACCACTGTCTGTAGAAAGAAAAGAAGATAGTGTTTTGTCTTCTGTACTAAAGAAGGCGCCAGTACATAAGTCGAAACATCGTCTCTTTTTATTATTTCACCAGGCAGTTAGAGTGTCCAACAAAGTTTTCAAATATGTTGCGTCTATTCTACCTAAAGTTCCACTGAAACAGCGTCTTATCATGAATTATTCACTTTAAAACTGGAATGAAGCAGTTTGAAATTTGTCTTATAACGCAATATTTGTGAGATGAGATGACATTTCTTACAGTTACAAAAAAACTTAATGTTTTTGCAGAGCGGACAGATCTCAAATACATAGGCATATCGTGTCATAAAAACTGAATAGGAAAAATAAATTACAGATAAGATGTAAAATATCTCGTTACGTTGTCGCGTGTTATGTTTCAGTTTGATTCACTATTCCCGAAAACAATACATATATCGTAATATACATTACAAAGCAATGGGTTCAGTTATGTTTCAGTTTGATTCACTATTCCCGAAAACAATACATATATCGTAATATACATTACAAAGCAATGGGTTCAGTTGTTATTATACCTCTTTTTATAAAGACACTAGGTCAAGAGCGTCTCATAATACCTCTTTTATAAAGACACTTGATCAACAGCATGTTGTTAGACCTCTTTTGTAAAGAAACTTGGTCAACAGCATGTTGTTAGACCTCTTTTGTAAAGAAACTTTGTCAACAGCATGTTGTTAGACCTCTTTTGTAGACACTTGATCAACAGCATGTTGTTAGACCTCTTTTGTAAAGAAACTTGGTCAACAGCATGTTGTTAGACCTCTTTTGTAAAGACATTTGGTCAACAGCATCCTGTTATACCTCTTATGTAAAGACACTTGGTCAGTATCATGTCATAATAACTTTTTTCATAAAAACAACTATTTTGGGTCTCATGCTTTCCCAGACACATTATTATTTAGCTATTGTATTTGCTAACGTAACAAAGGTTCACTAGTTTCTTAATACCTATCAACATGAGAGATGAAATAAAAATCACATATAACAATCATTTTTTTCATACCTTTATCTCTTGAAAATGCCCAACAAAACATGGGGAATTTAATCCTTTAAAATAATGGAGCCATTAATGGGTTATCTCATACAATGTTTCAAACACATTTAACCAATACTCTATACATGATATAACTCAATCCTCTCAAACCTATGTTTTCGAGTAATTTAACCCGATACTTTTAACCCACGATCTGTATGTGGTTTAAGCCGAATTATTCTATTTATACTATGTACGTGACTCAATCTGACCCGTCGAACCCATGTTTTCATTGTTTTTCTCAACTCAACCGGACTTGTTCAATCATGTACTTCATATGTTTTAACCCAATCCGTCCAAACCATGTTCTTTACTAAACTAAGCCTGTTATATTTAAACGTTGTGCTTAATTTACATCACTTTCTACACTATTTAAATTTCATTATTAACTTAAGTGAAAGCAAACAGACGAACTTTTAACACGATACACCAGTATTAAACACAATTCTGTCACTACTCCATGCTGTTTACTGTCTCTGTATGGATGTATATATATCTGTATATATGTAAATATGGATGTATTTACCACATATGTCAATATTTGTTGTAGTTTCACAATAATGCAATCAAAAACATTATTTCAGTGAGGAAGTGCTTCTCACTGACGTAATACAGCCATATGACGAGGCCCGTTAAGTCAAGAACCCCAGTTACAGGTCTATATGAAGCAATGAAGCAGTCAGCTGTAACGGGAATATGGCACGCGCTAAAACGCATAAAATAAAAGATCCAGGACAAACACGGAACCATTCAAGAAACTATTTGCTTCTGCTAATTAGGTCACAGTTTATACCCTGACAGGTTCTCTACGTTCTTCGCAGTCGTGGCATTTTCTCCACATACATGCAAAAACAAGTATAGCCTACATTTAAAACTGGCAAGTACTGATAAATAACATTCTTTAACTGTATAGTCCAATAAATAATCATTTATGAGACTATGCAGTATGTGAAACTATCAATTTGGATGAATGTATAATAAATGTTTGTTTATTTTTGAATTTCGCACAAAGCTACTCCAGAGCTATCTGTGCTCGCCGTCCCTAATTTAGCAGTGTAAGAGGGAAGGCAGCTACTCATCACCACCCACCGCCAACTCTTGAGCTACTCTTTTACCAACGAATAGTGGGATTAACCGTCATATTATAACGCCCCCACGGCTGAAAGGGCGAGCATGTTTGGAGCGATGGGGATGCGAACCCGTGACCCTCATATTACGAATCGCACGCCTTAACACGCTTGGCCATGCCAGGCCAGGTATAATAAATGAATTTTGTTACTAAATCTAAAATTATCAATAGGTTTTTATATTATGGGCTACTCACATCAATTAGTTTTATTATAATTATTTTCTAACCAAGAACTAAATAGAAATAAAAGTGATCCAGTAGAAAATAGATGATATAAGTAAGTCCAATTGCCCGGGGCAACAGCCGCTGTGAAAATAAAAGAGAACTGGGTGAGCTCCATTAAAAATACAGAGAACTGCAGCAGTTCTCATATAATCAATGCCGATTATATTTTTTATTTTCATTCTCGGGTGACGTCATTATAAGGATCCCGAAACCAATATATGTGTGGAATTACAAGTGTTTAAAAAGCCGGTGTAGTCCATTCCAGTCATCCTACAGTTCGTATAAGACCTAACACTGTTTCTCAAACTATAACTACACACATAGACCAGGTGGTCAGGGCGCTGGACTCGTAATTTGAGGGTCGCGAGTTCGAATCTCCATCCACCAAACATGGTCGCTCTTTCAGCCGTGGTGGCATTGTAAGGTAATGGTCAATCGCACTACACGAGGGCTATCTGTGTTAACTGTCCCTAATTTAGCAGTGTAAAACTGAAGGGAAGACAGTTAGTCCTCACCATCCACCGCCAACTCTAGAATAGAGTTGATATAATTGACTATATTATATATAATCAATATAATTGATCGTCACATTATAACGCTCCCATGACTGATAGGGCAAACATGTTTAGTGTGACGCAGATTCGAGCCCGTGACCATCATTTTACGAGTCGAACGCCCTACCCACCTGGCCGTGCCAGGGTGAGAAACAACAGACACTTTTAAAAAAAAACTCGAGCTCTAGTTTGTTCGAGACATGTAAAACGAGAAATTTAGAGTAATTAAAACAATTGTGTTTATCGGTTTAATTTCTCGATCTTATCCATTATGAAGTATTACCTGTTTTCACGCATGATTAGGATCCTTCAATGGCATATTGTTTACATACGTGATGAAGAGTATAGGGCTAACTACCCATCCCTGAGGGACGCCAGCATCTGAAGTAAAGTACTCAGAAAAGGTTCCCTCTATATTTTCTGTTTTCCAAAAAGTTAGATAACCAGCGAGTCACTCCACGCGGTAGTACCATTTCATGCATACGGAGCCGTAGACCATTGTGCCATACAGTGTCAAATGCTTTCTCAACGTCAAGAAAGCAGGCGACAGTACATTGTTTTTTGCTAAAGCTATCTAATATTATTATTATCTCTTCAGTTAGTCTGACTAAGTGGTCAGTTGTTTGTCTAAATATTTTGAATCCACATTTTTCTTCTGGTAATTTTGATGTTGTCTTCAAGAATGTGGAGAGTCTGTTACTGATTATTCTTTCAAGACTTTTTGTCTACACAGCTAGTCAGACTGATCGGTCGGTAACTATTTGGGTTATTGGCTGGCTTTCCTTCCTTATGGAACATTAATATATTAGCATGCTTCCAAGAAACTGGTATGTATCCAGAGTATTGTGATAAGTTAAAAAGTACTTTTAGGTGGTCACGCAATTTCGAAGTTCCCTTTTTTAGGAGGATGGCTTGAACATCATCTTCACCCGGAGATTTTTTGTTATTGCTTTATGAAGTTCATGTATGGATATTTCATTCGTTAGGATCGTGTCTTCGTAGTTTGTTATGTATATTGTATTTGTCTCAGATATACTTGTTGAAAAAATTGGTTCAAATTGTTCTTCATTGTTTAGTGTATAATTTGTGACTTTGTTGTAAAAATAAGCATCTATATCTGGATCAGTATGCATTTTAAATATATTTTTGCCAATTTGTTTTATTATAATCGAATTTTTATTTTTTGTAGATTGTATTTTTATGGGGGGCGAGATCGAAGACTCAATATATTGATAGATGATCGTTATCAACATATCTTCCCACCTGAAATTTTATTAGCTTCTGGCTCATATTGTTTGTACTAAGACACATATCTAATAGTCATTGGTGTTAGTGGAATACGCTGTCTGTGTGTGTGAAGGGTGGGGTTATCGTTCATTACGGCTATATTATCATCATATATAAACTGTAAGATACCTCATCCATTGTACCTCTATTTTCATCGTTTTTGTGTATTCTCTCTTTACTTATTGTTGTGTAATTTGGTATCTTAAACCTGTTGTTGTTCAATATTAAATTTTCGCTTATTATTATAACGTGGGGGTTAGTTTCTTGTATAAGGTCTTCGATCTCATGTTTCTTGGAAGCTATTGCATCTTGGATATTGATATATACTACTGTGAACTTTACGTTGTCAGTAGGTATCCCGTATGTATTGTTATTATGTGTGGCATATGAGGTATAATCTGTTTTTTTCAGGATGTGGATTATCATATCAATACAGTTGGTTGTTTGATTTGGTTTTGTGTATTCTGTTATAAATTCTGTTATTATGTTTTTGAATATGGTAGTCAATAGGCTTCTTTTGTCAGGAGTGTTAGCACTTGCTTCTAGGAGTGTGGTATTGTTTTCTTGTAATTTTTGTGTTTGTATTGAGGTGTTTTGTTTCCTTTTAACATTTGTGCATACGTTTATTTAGATGTTTTGCTAACTTACGTTGTTGTGTCTGTTGTTTGTTGCGTACTTATATTCGGTTGTTATTGTTATCTCATATACATATATTGTTTTATTTGTTTGTATTTGTCACATCCTTGTAATTGGCTGTGTTTTTTGTTCATCTTTGCATTGCGAAATATGGTGTTCACAGCCGCAGCACCGCGGTGTTGCTAGACATGCCGCAAAAACGTGCCCATATCTTTGGTAATTGTAGCATTGAATTACTACAACTGCCGGAGTTTTTAATTGTTCAGCTTGGTATCTTTGATACCAAAGCATTATTCCATTATTTATGAGGCTTTGTGTATTTCAGCTGTTATCTATCTCAATTCGTATTAAATTTGTAAGTGTTTGTGTTGTTTTTTTTAAATTATTCGTTGTATACTTGTGTGTGTGGAATATTCTTCTTTTTATAATGAAGTTTGGTTTGAATTTCGCGCAAAAGCTACACGAGGGCTATATGCGCTAACCGTCCCTAATTTAGCAGTGTAAGAATAGAGGGAAGGCAGCTAGTCATCACCTCCCACAGCAATCTCTTGGGCTACTCTTTTACCAACGAATAGTAGGATTCATTGTAACATTATCGCCTTCACGACTGAAAAAGCGAGCACGTTTGGTGTGACAGGAATTCAAACCCATGACCCTCAGATTACAAGTTGGGTGCCTTAACCAAATGACCATGCCAAGCCTACAATGAAGTAAAAAATGCTAATGTCAAGGACTGACCATTTCAGTCAGTCTCAGTACAAGGACGGCCGGGCATGGCCAGGTGGATTAAGACGTTCGACTAGTAATCTGAGAGTCAAGGGTTCGAATCCCCGTCGCACCAAACATGCTCGCCCTTTTAGCCGTGGGGGCATTATAATATGACGGTCAATCCCACTATTCGTTGATAAAAGAGTAGCCCAGGAGTTGGCGGAGGATGGTGATGACTAGCTGCCTTCCCTCTAGTCTTACACTGCTAAATTAGGGACGATTAGCGCAGATAGCCCTTGAGTAGCTTTGCGAGAAATTCAAACAAACAAACAAACAAAGCAAACTCAATACAAGGACAATGTACTACTCGCACTGTTTATAACATTTCAAAGGCTTTCGCGGTTTCTGTGCTTACTCTTCCTGTAACATGATATCGTTGGAACCTCTCACTGATAAAAAGGTAAAGGCACAGAAAAATACATGAGCCTGGTGCATTTAGGTTACATATTTAGGTTTTTTGTATAAAAGTTTGGTAATCACAGCGAAAACAAAAGGCAAGAACAAAAGTTTTTATGCAACTCAAGTATGTGCTAACCAATGCAGAACCATTATTATGAAGCTGGACTGTAAAAAGACTTCAATTTTTCTGCTCATGCTTCATTTATTATACAAATACACGTAACCATAAACGTACTTTTAAACTAGGTTTCACAATGTTTGTTGTTGTTGTTGTTGTTGTTGCTGTTTTTTTGAATTAAGTACAAAGCTACACAAAGGGCTATCTGTGCTCTGCCCACCACGGGTATCGAAACCCGGATTTTTGCGTTGTAAGTCGGCAGACATTCCGCTGAGCCACTGGGGGGCGTTTCACAATGAGTGAAACAATGTTGTTGTTTTTTTCATTTTTTCTGGATATTAAAATTTATCCTTAAGATCTATTACATGAGAAATCTGACGTTAGAAGAGAGGTCAACATTCGTTGCTTTTCATCATAACAAGAACCATTAATCATATGCTTCCATTATAAAAATCGAAATAAAATTTAAACTACACTACAGACTAGCATATTACACTATAATATAATTAATTTTGTCATGATTTATTACTTTTATCTAATAGAAATGGTACTCTTCAGTTTTAACTGATTTTAGAAAAATAATTTTTTATCTATAATTTGATATCACACTAAGTTATTATTACACCCCTAAACCAACATATTTTAAAGTATATACACTATTCCACTATGATAATATTAATTTAATATTAAATGTAAAATATTGACAATAAAATACTGTTTGGTCTTTTCACAGTTGTATTTGCACATCTACTGTTTAGAAAAATTAAAATATAATCAATCATTAATTTTTTACAGAAAGTACAGTTACTGTTTTTAAACTTTTGTTTGTGATGATTTCTACTACTGTAGAAAGCAACTTAACCCATAAGCCAGTTACTCTGTGCTACACTTAGAAGACAATAAGACCAATGTAACGAGGGGTCTTTATGTTATGGATCCTTTGTTAATCTTGCAAATTTCAATAATATTACCTCTCACTCTTCTTTTCTCAATAGAAAATAACAGCCTTTCACCATAAGATAACCATTTCATCTCCATATTATAATTGGTACCCTTTGCAATAAGTCAATATAGCTTCTTAGGTAAAGACTCCAAAAGTGCACACAATATTCTAAATAAGGCCTAAATAATGATATGTATAGAGATAATTGCCTCTTTTGACTCATAACTAAAATGCCTATAAATACACTCATATTCTATTAGCTTTGCTACTAGCAACAGAGCATCACCTTGCTAGAATGAGTGATGTATTCACTTTCACTATGCCAAGGACATTTTCTTCAGTCATGACATTAAATGGATTCCTTACATATTTCTCATATCATCAAAATCATGGTAACCCAAAGGTTATTATAATTAAACGTCATTTGCCAAATATTTGTCCAATTACCCAGCTGAACTAACTAATTTTGAAGTAACTCAATGTTTTAGGTATACCTAGATATACCCCTAACATTTATTAATTTACTAATTATGCTGTTATCAGTATGATTAATTGAAATTGGAAAAATCACAGACTAAAGCACTGACCCCTGAGACCTCTCCCGTATGAAAAATTCAGTCTGACTGGACTCCATTAAATGCTTTATTTCTGTTTTCTCTCATTCAACAACCCTACAATCCACAGTAAAGTGACCTTCTTTGAAAATCTAAGTGAACCAAGTGAACAGGAATTTGAATTTGTAACCTTCAGAACAAAAAAACCCCCTTATCATGAAGCCATGTTGGGTCAAAATAATATGTAGCACCTTCCAAAAACACTAACAGGTTAGTAAGAGAAGATATCACTTCAATGAATTAGTGTTGCTTTTCTTTTACAATGTTACACTTTGTAAGATTATTTTGCATCACTTACTCTGTAAGAATCTCTAGAACTGTTCCTACTAATTTATATATTTATATATCTTTCTAGAGTAACTCTTAAAACCCTTCTCCCCCTTATTAAACATAGGAGTGACATAACCAATTCTTTATTTCTTGGGCAATTTTCCACTCTCTTGAGCTCCTAAAAATGAAAGTGAGAAAAAGTGAGAGAGATTTGCATATCCAAAATTGGATCTCTTTTAGAATCCTAGGAATATCTTCACCTAGTCATAGAGTTTCATTTATTTTCAATATCCTTTTCTTTAATACTAAAGAATCAGCATGTACATAATCTAGGTCAATTCCAATAACTACCATAAAATTGTTACCAGTCTCTCTTATAAAAACAAAAGAAAGCTCTTAAAATCAAAGACATCTCACACTTTTCAACAAAAGCTTAACTATCAGTATCCTCTAAGAATCACTTTACCATTTTGTTCACTTTTAACACACTTAAAAAAAAAATATTTATTTTAGCTTTAACATTATCATAAGTCATTTTAAATTCCTTAATTTATATTTTGACCAAACCTTAGCTTTCCCTTAGTTTTTATCTGTTAATTGAAAATTTTAAACATACAGCATTTATCCTCTCTTTTTATGTCTTTAGTAAGTCAGTATGTTTGGTCTTGTATGTTATTTATTTTTTAGGAACATGTCTATCTTGACTTCAAAGATATTTACTGTAAAAATTACCCAGTTCACTAACTCTTAAACAGCTGCCATCATCAATTAATGCTGCTACTTACAACATTTTTGCTGTTTAAACGTTCATTATAAATCTTGTCACATGGCCTAAAAATTGAATTTATTAAAATTATGATCTACAATTTCATTTATTTTATTCTCAACATGTTTGTATCTTTTTTAATTTTGCATAAAGCTACATGAGGGGAGTCTGTTCTAGCAATCCTTAATATAGCAGTGAAAGACTAGAGGGAAGGCAGCTAGTCATTACCCCCATATCCAACTCTTTTACCAATGAATAGTGGGACTGACTGCATCATTAATGCCCCCATGGTTGAAAGGGTGAGCATGCTTGATGAGTTGGGGATTTGAATTAACAACCCTCAGATTGCGAGTCAAGCACCAACCATCTGGCCATGCTGGGCCCATCTCAACATATAGCAAAATATCAAACATAATTATGAAATAATTACTCTTCACAAACATTCCCCTCATTTTAACTCTTGCAACATGTTACCATTAATGGTTAACAATAAACCTAAAATGGCATCTTCTCTGGTTGGTTCTCTGACCATTTGGAATGGGAATCCATTCTAAATATCACTTCAAGAAATCTCTCTCCAACTGGTTCCATAGAATCTTAATCAAGGTGTCTTGAGAGGAAAGCCTACCATAAATATTACATGTGGATCCTACAATAGCTGATCTTATTCCATAATTTCTACAGATCATATCTATCTGTACAGGTGACCTATAACAATTAAACACCCTTCTAGCTTTGAAATATCTTTCGTACCATTTTTGGCTATGTTTGTTCCCAACAGAAATCCCTTATGTAAAGAGATACTTTACCTCTATCTTAGTCTATCATTATAACATAACTTATAACTTGGAATTTCAAAATAATATATAGTAATACATGTCTAAGCCAAAAACTGCATAGGGCAGAAACCTGTACAAGCTGGAAATATCAAAATTTTGCAGCATTATCTTAATATTTCTCTTATAAAAGGCCCTCTACATGATGGAACCTGAGTAACACAGACAGAAAACTATCTTTCACCTACCTCATCTATCAACAAGTAAGATTAGAACCTGAGTAAGACAGAAAAAACGTTTCTGATTAAATATTAATTTCTTATTTAATTAATAATTTCTTTAAATATTAATAAATTCTCAGACATTACTTACAGTAAGTATTGGTTAAATATATCCTCTTCTTTTTTATGCTGTCATTATTATTGCAGTTAAATTAGATTCATGATTTGTAGAAATATATTTGTCTTTTAAGTGCAAAATTCTACTCTTTAAATAATTCTCACGAAAAAAATAAATTCCTATCTTCCCTAATTTTAAAATTTAGGGAACATTTACTTAATATCATCATTTTTAAAAACAGCTACTAAATACCCTCATTTTTTTAAAGTTGTTTGTTATGATGATTCTAGTGAAATCCAAACTCTGATTGACAATGATCTGATTGCAGATGATTCTGTAAAAGTGGAGTTTTGTAAACGTTTACAAGAATGTTTTAACAGAAATTGATTTAAAATCTGTAATAGAATCACAATAAGGTTACAGTGTGAGAGATTCAGGAGACGAACTAATGGGAAAAGATAGTGAGGAAATAGAAATTTCTACTTCATCACAAGCGTTAAGTTATATTAACGCTATCAAATTGTATGCAAAAATGAAGTGGGAAAATGACTCCATTAAAAGGCCAAAGAATTGAAATTAGACACTTCCTTCAAATAAATTTGATTAAGATGTTGTATACTTATGTATATTTTGAATGTCTATTTTTGTTTTTATTCTGATAACTCCAGCATGAACAGTATAATAACTTTATTCACAAAGGTTTTACTTCCCTTGAGTCAAGCATGTATAATGTTCTGCTCAAAAATTATATATATTAAGTAAATGCATGTTCACTGTCTAAGTGAAAAAACCTGCTTAAACTGTAAATTTTACTCAGTCCTGTGCAATTCCACCTTAGACAGGTTTAACTGTATATTGTTATTGTTTTCTCAAATCTAGTCAAGTTTCAATAACTCTCAATACTTCATAGTTTTCTGTTTCAACTTGAGCTCTGATTTTATCCACTTTGTTACTGATACTCCTAGCTTTAGAATAATAGCAATAAAGCATATCTTTAAATCTCATAATATATAAATACACTTAAATGAATTAAATAAATAAACAAAGTTTAGTTATCTTCTTTTCCAAATGCTCAGTATTTAGAGAAAGGGAAAGAAGGACAAAGTGCTTATAAAAACTTACCAGAACCCAGCTGTCCCTATGGAGGTAATGATATGCTATGTTTTGGTTATATGAAACTTCAACATCCTGTAAAGGTCCACTGCTCTGACATTTCAACTTGACACCTTTAGACAAGCGGTTACACAGCATGATAAGATGGAAGAGTAACTGAAAAAAAAAAAAGAGAAAAAGAGAAAGTCACATGGAAAAGAAAATGTAATGCATACCAGCTAACATATAATATCATTATTAATGACTGTGTTCTTTTTCTTAATATTATTTAAATATTTATGAGTTACATTAATTAATTTGATTCATCTAGACAGTGATACAAGAGCAAGTTCCAGCAATTGCTAAGTTTTAATAAAATTAAAACAAACACCAAACATTTCCAAAAAAACCTGTAGAATTAAACTTTCTTATTTGTGACATATCTGCTTTTTCTCACCTAAGAGTTTATCTACCCATAACAAATATCTTTAGAAAGTCATTTTTAAATAGCTGTTGTTGTTTGCTCCAGTTAAGAAATAACAGTATATATGAACTCAACTTGTAAGAGTCCAATGGCACCACTTGTGTAGCTAACCCATATTATGTATTCCAGAGAGTTCTCAATATAAAAAAGAATTACTTTCAGTGCTACAAAATGTATAAAAGAAGATTCAGAACAGAAACATGTGTTCAAAATATAATTTATTTAATTTTTGTTTTTAATTTTCAAAAAATAATTTTAAAGAAAAGGTGTCTACTACAGAGACTTCCTCAAGAATACTCTATAAAACATCATGTGGCAAGTGCAAAGAACAGTCACAGTTTAAGAATTTGTGTGCAAAGCTACACAAGGGTTTATACGCATAAGCCTTCCTTAATTTTAAATTGATAGACAAGAAGGAAAGAAACTATAAAACAAAATGCTCTGCCAAGTCCTGTCTGATCATTCTTACTGTCTTACTAATCAGTAGCTTATGACCAATGCCAGTCTAAGAGGCTGAGATAAATAAACATAAGTAATAAAATTGAAACATTTGAACCACAACTTCCTCTATTTTATGACAAGTGAAATTATTTGATTTGAGTATAAAAACAGTTATAAGAAAAACAAACTGACTTTCCATTTCTGTCGTACTTTGAAAACTTTCTCTGTACTGCTGGTTAGTTGGTCTTCTTTTTTTAGGTCATTGTCTTGCTGGAAAGAAGAAATATAGACTTATTATAAAGGCAAACGTTTATGGTATTTACTTACTGTAAAAGTATAGTTCACACTACAGTTTCATAAAGTAAGTCCTATGAAATTAAAAAAAACAACAGAACAACACATCTTGGCTTCAAATGTAAGGAGATGAAAACCAAAAGATTCTCAATGAAAAATGCTTGTTTTATGCTATTTTCATGTTTGCCTATGGTCAGTTACAACAGGCTGCTGTCTACCACTTTCTCATCAAATATCACAACTAGATTTATGAATTACGTGACCCTAATTTCCCTGTTTTTGCAAAGATCTATTATGTTCACTTAATAACAATGGTTTTGAGTCTGTAAAAATCTGAGAATCGGTTTCCCAAGGTGTACAGAATACAGATAGTTAGTCTTCTATGTAATTTCGCACTAAGAAGACAACAAAATCTTGCCTTTAAGCACTTTTTCACACACCCAAACTCACTGCTACAGTTTCTATATATAAAAATGAATGTGCTTCTTGTTGTAATACTTCTTAGTGGCACCTCTGAAACAAGATAATGCAAGCTTCATAAATCAGCTTAAACTACAGATAATACTTGTATATTTAGTTTTCGAAAATTTCCTTTCAAAACAAATATTCATACAGTACAAGGAGATAACTAGGTTCAGATTTAGAGTTGTAGAGGTTGGCAAAAATAGTTGGATAGCTTATATCCTAAGATAAAAGCTGTTTCTTGCCATCCAGATCAGCCAAACACAAAAAAAAGTGCACACACTAAATTAATCCAAAACTAAAGAAAACAAATTACAAATGAACAGTGAAATCAACTATCTATACAGAAGAATAACTAGTGATTACAATACCACAGGGGTGACTTCTTAACTTATCACTTTTGAGTTAAATATATTCTCCCTACTGACCACTTTCTCTGTAATACGATTCCACAAGTAATATATTTCTCAGTTTTAATTTAAAAACATCTATGTTTATACAACAGTTAATTCATTACATAGTTATGAAAATGTGGACCCTGAATATCTGGGCACCATAGGTTTACTTATGGCAAATTTACTAAGGCTAAGTGCTTCCATCCCAAAAATTTAGCTGCTAACAAGGGGGAAGACAACCTGCTGGCCACTAATTACAAAACAATAATGGGAATAATAAAAGCCACTGGTAATATAATAAGTTCTATAAAATATGAAATTGATTTTTTTATCTAACAGGTATAAATACAATCTCATATGTTGGTTTATGATGTTTTCTCATTTCCATATGATCACCAAATGTGCAAAATATTAAGAACAAAAAAGACAAATTTGGAACATTTTCTTTTTCAACAATAAACACAATACAAGGATATAATTTACTTAAGTGCTCTTGCTCTTAAAAACAACAAAGGTATCATTAACATACCTATGGTATTACAAATAGTGGGCAATCAAAGATTTATAATCATAATGAAGTGATATATTTTGAGGAGGAACGTACATGTTTTGACAGACGTTTTGATATATTTATAATATATTTTACTTTCATTATCCTAATTGTAATACTTTTTAAGTTATGAGGAAAAAACTACTCACGATGCAGGAGTACGAACACTTTCTGTCATAACTGTACATGTTTTGATAGACCAATATCCTGTCAAAACATGTATTGTGTTCACCAAAATAAATTACTTCATTATATTTATAAATTATGGTTTGCCATCTTATTACCATATTAGCAGAATGTGCATCTTTATTAAAATACCTTTGGTATGTAATAGGTTTAAAATCTTCCAAACAGTTATTTACTATTGTGCTTTATGAATTTAGCAGCAAAACGTTTATTAGAGTATGTCATAGCATTTGAGCACATAGCAATATCGTCTATCTGATCATAAATACTCTTGTCAAATTTGAAATGAACAAGGTGGTCAAGGCGGTCCAGATGCTGGAGGATGGCCAGACCCAAAGTAGGGTGGCACAGCGCGTCGGTGTGTCACCAAGCGTCATCAATCGACTTTGGCAACTCTACTAGGAGACGAACTCTTATGGCAGGAGACCAGGTCACGACCGTCATCGCTGCAGAACAGTCAGAAAGGATCGCTAAATCGTGACTGCCACTCTGTGGAACAGGTTAGCTACGGCTCAGTCACTGCGAAATGGCCTTCAGCATTCCACTGGAACCCGTGTGTCGACCCAAACAGTTCGCTATCATCTGAACGAAGTATGCCTTAGGGCCAGACGGCCTGCAAGAGGCATTATTCTGACAGCGCAGGACCGTGCAGTGGACAGACGAGAGCAGATTTGGTGTGTCTCACGACATAGAGACGAAATTCTGGAACCCATTGGGTTCATTCTCATGCAGATTAACGCGCGAGCTCACGTCGCCAGACTGTGTATGGACTTCCTTGACAAGGCAAGGACAGAGACTTTTGAGTGGCCCGCCTGATTTTCAGATTTAAATCCGATTGAACATTGTTGGCATATGTTGTCGAGGTGTGTTAGTGAACGCCAGCGCCCTCAGAATGTACAGAAACTCCGACAAGCCCTGGTAAACGAGTGGGCTGCCATATCCCATGATAACATCGATAGACTGATTCGAAATATACCAAATCAGAGTCAGGAGTATGTTACAGCCCGTGGAGGTCACACTAGATATTGAATGTTTCAAACATTTCTTGAATAAACGCATGTAAACTGTTTAAAGTATTGTTTCATATGGGATATCAGTTTTGGTGATATTGGTCATTTTTAAAAATTTTACTTCTCCATGTTTTACAGTTCATCACACATTAAAAAATGGATACAGATGGAACTAAAATGAGGCAAATTACCTGCAAAAGTAAAAATATAAGCACACTTGGAACACTGAGATAAATTATATAAGAAAACATACTTGTTCCTTTAATTTTTTGAGCAGTTTATGTTAATATTATTTAAAAAAATTAAAAGGAAACTACTAGTATGATTTTAGGAATGAAATAGTTATTTCATACAGATAGATTAGGAGCTCTCAACTTATTATTTATGACAAAAAATGACAAATGATCTCACTAAAACTTACATACTTATTTCATAATGATACATTTTGAAGACAGTACTACAAGCAGATATATGTTTAAAATTTGATCAAGACAAGCTAAGCTCTAGTCAAGACAGTTTAATTTTTCAAATAAGGTTTACTGATTTATAATACAAGTTGTTATTGGCAGTAGTAGAGATCAACACACTACTTTAGTTTAAAATAGAATTCAAAGATTTCTTGAAAAGTAAAGAAGGAATTAATTCTTATTCTCCGGGGAGTGTTTCTGCAACTGTTCACATATTGCCTGCAGGTTACTATTAATAAGAACTTCCGAGTATAAGTAGAGAAGAACGTACAATAATATGTCAATCACCCTCTATCTGCCATACCGAGTTCTGATGAGGCCTTTTGTCAATACCAGAGCTTTTCAGAACAGTTTGGATAAGACGAAAATATAAATGATTGAGATGCTATTTTATTAGCAAATATTTGACAACAACTGTTACAGTGAGAAATGAATTAAATTGCAGAAGTGTAGTTATTTTTATAAATTTTATTCATGTCATAACATATTGGAATTAGGTTAATGATCATGTAAAACAATGTTATTTATTTATTGTAACATCCACTATTAATTATTATTTCATTTAATTAACCCACTCATAAACCAGCAACACAGATTTTATAGTTGCGCTACAATGTAAAACATTTTCACTGTTTTTTGTTTAGAATTTCACACAACGCTATACAAGGATATCCATGCTAGCCGTCCCTAATTTAGCAGTGAAAGACTGGAGGGAGGGCAACTCGTCATCACCACCTACCGTCAACTCTTAGGCTACTCTTTTACCAACGAATAGTGGAATTGACCGTCACATTAAAACGCCCCCACGGTTGAAAGCGCGAGCATGTTTAGTGTGATGGGGATTCGAAGCCGCGACTGGAGGTTGAGAGTCAAGTATCCTACACACTTGTCCATGAAGAAGTTCGAATGTTCTATAGTTTATTTTCAAAAATAATCGTCACAAGTTTTCTAATATAAGGACTACACGAAACTCCTAACTAGCCACTAACAACTCTCTTTAAAAGCTTATTTTCGTATGCCTATTTATAGATAGATATTGTTTTTTCTAAAGACTACAACAGGTTTCTGACTTCGAGTACGTTAACTTGGTTGTGTTTGAATGAATTTTTCACGTCATACAAATACACGAATTTTGTTTGATGTTTGTTTGAGTTAAACACAAAGTTACACAATGGGCCATCTGTGTTCTGCCTATTAAGAGTATCGAAACTCGGTTTATAGCATTATAAGTACGTAGACATACCGCTGTGCTGCACAAATACATGAAATATACCACGTGATTACTTCTAAGATCCAGACATGTAATATATAATTATAAAAAATTAATGAGTAAATATTTATACTACAAAACAACGTAGGCCACTTTATGGCTTTCGACAATAAAATGTTACAAAATAATATTATGAAAGGCTGTGGCATAGTAATATATATATATGACAGAAAGTGGTTAACTAAAAGTGAAAATGGTTATTAGCAGGGACGTAGCCAGAAATGGCCATGGGGGGGGGGTTAGTGTGAATGCTTTATGCAAGCGCCGCAGGAACGTAGCCATGGTAGGGGTCCGGAGGCATGCCCCCCTGGGAAATTTTTAAATAAAAACATAAAATAAAAGCCTGAATTATGCATTCTGAGACCACCTTTATGGCATATTTCAGAATAGCACACTGAAGTGTTTTCTTATTTTTTTATTCATATATATATAAAATATATAACTTAAAGTTATCAGGCCCAGCAAAGTAGGCCTATAGTCCTGTCATCAAAATATAAAATATAGTCACTCAGGAGAGTGCAAAATATATGTATATTGTCTATAATCTGTATTCAAATATCATGGACAGTGTATGTTCAGATTCCCTGGATTTCAAGAATTAACTTCACAAATAAACAGTGGGTGACATCATGGCACTAACCTAGTATCATTAGCGCCACCTATAGTGAATCATTCACTATAGATGGCGCCAATGGTACTGTGAATGTGACGTTGACAAACACAAGTTGCGATAAACAATCATTTACTATGTCAAGCCTGAAAAAGCAAAGGACACTGTATGGGTTCTTTAAACCCATTCATGAGGCTGAACCTGATCAATCTGCTGCAGTCAATCATGTTGAGTCAGAATTGTCAACTGAATTATCAGAGTCATCACCGTGGCCTTCTACCAGTGCTGCCACTACAATCTCAGATCCAGTCTGAGACATTGGAAATTACATTTCTGATGATGTAAGCATTGGTAAACAGGTAACTCGACTCCTCATTATATTAATTTTGTATTAAAAATCATGCAAACACTCTGATGAGTTTTAGACTGAATATTCATTGTTGCTAGTGATTGTAGGCCTACAGCCACAGGATGTTAGGCCTACTTTGTGAAGTACAGCTTTAAGCCTTTCTCTTTGAGGTTATTGTACTCTCATAACAAACTTTCCTATGTGCAAAATAACGTAATTAGAACTATGTCTTTCTGTCTCTTTTAGATAAACGCTGAAACAAAAAAATGCCTCCTTGAGAATGCCTGGAAGCCAGGGAGTGATTATGTTTTCCCCCAGTGTGGTCCAAGAAAGCTGCGTTTTCAGCATCGTTGGCTTTCACAGTGGATATGGCTACTCTAAAGTCAACATGCAAAGGGTGCTTTCTGCAAGTACTGCTGTCTTTTTGCTCGTGATGGTGCTGGTGTTGGAAGCCAGAAATTGGGACAACCAGTGAAATTTCCATACACAAACTGGAAGAAGGCTGTTGAAGACTTCAGGGCACATAAATTGAAACAGTACCACCAAGACAGCAAAGAAAAAGCTAACAATTTTATACAGGTCGTAAACACAAGTTTATCTGTGCACTTGCAGCTTGATGCAACTTTCAAGCAAGAAATTAAACAAAACCAGCAATATTTAATGCCTATTATTGATACTGTATTGCTGTGTGGGAAACAGGGTTTGGCTTTAAGGGAAAATATAACACTGGTCCAATGTTTGTTGGTAAAACTGATGAGGAGCCCATCAATAATGATGGGAATTTTCGGGCAATTTTGCTCACAGGGCAAAGGGTGATGCCATGCTTTCAGCAAGCCTTAAGAATACAAAGAGGAATGCTATGTATCCGAGTCCTCAAAATGAAAATGAAATCATCAATGCCTGTAATACTCATGTTCTTGATGCTTTGGTCAACAGGATTAATGCTGCAAAGTGTTTCTCAATATTAGCTGATGAAACAGATATTTCAGGCATTAAACAGTTTTCGCTGTGTATTAGATATTTGCATGCCAATGACAACTCTGTTACAATGAGAGAAGAGTTTTTGCAATTTATACCTGTTTATGATGTAACAGGCAGAAACTTGGCTGATGTTATCATAACCAATCTGACAAGATATGGTATTGACATGACTTACCTGCGAGAACAGGGGTACGACGGTGCTGCTTCTATGAGTGGGAAATTCAATGATGTCCAGAGACACATAACTAATAAATTCCCACTTGCATCCTAGGTACACTACAGCGCCCATTCCATAAACTTGGCAATTTCTGATGTTTGTAAAGAAGTTCCTGTGCGAAATGGCATGGGAGTAATTTCTAGCATTGAAAACTTTTTCAATACACCCAAACGAAAGTACGTTTTGGCTCTTTCGGTGGAGAATAAAGCATTGAATCGAAAAAAAAGTTTGAAAAGTCTCTGCCCCACCCGGTGGGTTGAGAGGCATGACTCAGTCATTGTCTTTCTAGAATTAATCCATGCAATTGCAAATGCCCTTGAGACCATATCAGGTTGGCAAGACAGAGATTCTGCCACGCAAGCCAATCAATTGTTGTGTTCTATAACACAGCCAGAATTCATCACCACTCTACTTACCATTGCTAAATTGTTTTCCTTTAGTTTACCTCTGTGCAACTTACTGCAGCAACAGAACATTGATTTAGGTGCTGCGATGCATCACGCAAAAATAGTGGAAGGTCTAATCCGTTCACTCAGAAATAATAATGTGAATGAATTTAACAACATTTTCTGTGAGGCTCAAACTCTTTGTAGTGAGCTTCAAATTGACATCATAATGCCAAGTCAGGCTAAAATACAGGTGTACCGTGCTAACCCACAAACCACTAGCCCTGAGGAGTACTTTCGTAATGTTGTATTTGTACAATTTGTTGACAACCTTCTTTCAGAGATATGTGACCGTCTGTCCAGTCACAAAACTCTCCTTACAAACTTCATGTGTCTACTACCATCAGGATCTACCACAGAACGGTAAAAACCTACAGCACAACAATGTGACCATATTAAATAGTTGGTCAATATATACAAGGCTGACACTGACAGCACTTCACTAGCTGCAGTAAGTGAACTTAGGGTTTGGTACAAATCACTTGCGAACAACAGACCAAAAAATGTCATAGATGCACATGCAATGTGCAATGCAGAAATGTTCCCAGTCATTTCTAGACTGTTGAAAGTATTTGCCACGCTATTTGTCGTTAATAAAACATTAACCTATAAAATGTTTTATTTGCCTATAATGTGTATAAAATCATAAAATGACTTGTATTTAATGTGTTAAATATATTCGGTAAGCATATACACTTTATTTTCTTTCGAATACTGATGACTAAGGACTATCGGACAGCAATTCCTCATAGGCTCATTTGGTTCCACAAATAAAGTTCACTATTCAGAGGGTCGTCTTATATATACTGAAAACTACACTTTAACTTGAAAATTAGGGGTCTTGTTATTCGGCCAGTCGCCTTGTACGCGAGCATATACGGTAACTTAAAATGTGTACACTGCACAAAAGACAAAAACGACTGTGAGAAATCAAACCAAACGAATCCTCTTTTCATTACCTCTCTCATCTGACTGAATGCTAAAACTACATTATGCTATAAAAAACATCTGCGAGACAAAATGTTTCATAACTGTTAGAAATTATATCTCATTCTGGGAGTGTAAGTAGCAGGCCAAGCATGAAATGTGATTTGAATTCCGCGAATTGTTTTCAAAGAGCTTGTACAGAAATGGCATTCAGTGATAGTGAATTCATCATGCATAAGGTGTTGAGTTTCTTTTTAATTATAATCGCTAAATCAGCCAAATGATTATTAACAAAAATATTGTACTATACTATGTGAATCGAGAGCTGCGAAAATAATTAACGATTTAGTTCGTCAGTCAAAATTATTATATTATATTAAAAATAATTTCTTTGGTCATTTGCATATTTTTAATTAAACAAATAAACACATCAAAGATTCGCATTGGTACTTAATACATACATCGATGTATGCTTAGCTTTACTTTCCTAAATCAAACTCAGAAACTCGAGTATATAAGGCTGATTAATACCATTCACAAACGAAAACTACTTGCTTGGTTAATGCACTTTACTCTTTCTATATACCAGGAATGGAATGAATACAGAAGATCAAATGCGAATACTTTCATATTTTTAGTTGTGTTTTCTTATGGCAAAGTCACATCGGGCTATATGCTGAGCCTACCGAGAGGAATCGAACCCATATTTTCATGAGTAGGAAAATATTTTGTTTGTTTCTTTTTTGGAATTTCGCGCAAAGCTACACGTGGGCTATCTGCGTTAGCCGTCTCTAATATAGCAGTGTAAGACTAGAGTGTGTGTTTGTGTGTGTGTGTGGTGTGTTTTGTTATAACAAAGCCACATCGTACAATCTGCTGAGTCCACAGAGAGGAATCGAACCCCTGATTTTAGCGGGGTACAAGACTAGAGGGAAAGCAACTAGTCATCACCACCCACCACCAACTCTCGGGCTACTCTTTTACCAACGAATAGTGGGATTGATTGTAACTTATAACACCTCCATGGCTGAAAGCGCAAGCATCTTTTGTGCGACAGGGATTCGAACCCGCGACCCTCAGATTACAAGTCGAGTGCCCTAATCACCTGGGTATGCTGGGCCTAAATACGAAAATGAATAAAGAAAAAATGCTAAGTACTGGAATATGTATTCATGAATATTTTGTTAGGTAATATACAGTAATGATAAGGTTTGAATACTTTTATTTTATTGAAATAAAATTTTTAGAGACTCAACAACAAATAACAAAAGTTCAATACTTTTATTTTTCAGAACTTAGTAACAAAGTTTTAGAACAAAAGACATGTTTTTAAAGGAGACTTAATTGTTTATTGTTCTTTATGAACATATGCCATGCCAGTGAGACGACCTGGCGTGAACATATTTCTTCACTGCAGGGACAAGACTGAAATTATATCTTGATTGCATGCTGTCAATCCCAGTTTTCAGCCCATAAATATAACTGGAGGTAACAATATTCTGACCCTTGGTGAAATCTATTACCTCTTCAAAAGGTGTCAGTATTGTCACTAAACTTGGAAGCATAGTACGATTATGAAAAGTAAATTCGATGTACCATTATCTAGACTATCTAACTTCTCATGGGGAATCTCGAATAAATAGTTAATCAACTTAATTTCCGAGTTCCATGGTATTGGTGTCTCTGACTGAATTCTGGCCTCTCCCTTTAGTAGATCAGTTGTTTGTGTTGATTTTCGAATGTAGAACACGACGATTGAAGCTCTGGAAATTACTTTCAGCAGTGGTCTATCTGTTCTTATGATATCCCTAACTACAAACTGTAGCGTGTGGGAAAAGCGGAGGTCATATTCAGGAAGAAATTCAGATAAATAGTCTACTGATTTAGAATTATTCAAAAGTTCATTTTCTTAGTTACTATCTGAAAATGAGTTACCATCATCTCCCACACTAGGTGGTGTTCGTAGTTCAGATTCAGGCAAGCAGAGAGCCTTGCTCATGTTGAATGCGTTTATTAGATGTCACATGCAACACCTTGTTTTTGATGTCAAAGTGACTTGTTGTTTCATCATATTGAGCTACAATGTTATCCGTACTTTGAAACGCCGACATGAAAGCATGACTATATGCATTTTCCCTCTAGTCTTACACTGCAAAATTAGATAAGGCTAGCGCAGATAGCCCTCGTGTAGCTTTGTGCGAAATTCAAAACAAACAATCAATATGTATTTTCCAGTTAAGTATAAAATGACTTCACGAAAGCAGCACATTTTTTTTGCTACTCCAGATATCCACAATGACATTGATGTTGGGTACAAGTTGGAGTAGAGAGATGACTTTTTGTTGAACTTCGTTAAACCTGCTCAAAATCAACGTTATGGACATATGCTTGCAACTGGGAAGAATATACCGTGAATCCAAAGTTATCATTAGATCCTGAAGATCTTTTTACTCCACCACTAAGAAAGGCTGTAATGTATCGGGAGTAAAATTGACGAGTTTGTCGTGATGTGCTTCTGAAGAGGATGTGTATTTTTATATTTAGTTCATTCTGTACAATAGCTGCAGCATCTGAGCGGAAATACCAAAGTCACTTGTAGACTATGTAGCTCTGCGTCATCGTTACATTATAAGTATCTCAGTCATATAATACAGAATTTATTTTATATTTGTTTGTTTGCGACTAAGCATAAAGCTACACAATGAGCATTTGTTCTCTGACCACCATAAAAATATAATTTTGTAATAAAAATAATAAAGCATATAATGGTAAATAAAACTGTGGAATGTAGCTCAAAACAAGAGAAATGTATTTATAATAATAAAAATAATAAAAAGATATAACACTAAATAAATGAAAATAAATAAAAAATATAGTTTAACACACACAAGAAATTTAGTTTACTTATATTATATTGTATAATTTCGATAGAATATATTTCATATTAACGAAAATAATAAAAAGGCTTACCTTCATATGCGTCAGGAAGTGGGTTTTTTTCCTCAGTAGAAATATTTTCGTATTTAGGCCCGACATGCCCAGGTGGTTAGGGCACTCGACTCGTAATCTGATGATCGCGGGTTCGAATCCCTGTCGCCCCAAACTTGCTTGCGCTTTCAGCCATGGACGTGTTATAATGTGACGATCAATCCCACTATTCGTTGGTAAAAGAACAGCCCAAAATTTGGCGGTGGGTGGTGATGACTAGTTGCCTTCCCTTTAGTCTTACACTGTAAAATTAGGGACGGCTAGCGCAGATAGCTTTGCGCGAAATTGAAAACAAACCAAATGAATTAGTATAGCATAAGATCGTATCTAATAATGCTTCTTTTAGTAGTATACAAGTTTTCAGTTCATAATTTTACAATGGAATATTGAAAAACTAATTTTGAATTTCCTCTAGTGTGAGAAATGTGACTTTTTTTCTCTTGGATTACTCTCTTCTCTAATTTATTTACCACCCCTCAAGAAGTACAAAATTTAATGTAACTTATTTATTATAGCATTGTCATCACTCAAGCAAAGAATAATTTTCACAACTTTCAATTTCGTTTGGTTACATAGCCATCAAATAGAAAATCAGACCCCTATTAACACACCCACCTACCACATAGTCTCAAGATTTGTCAATAGTTCTCTTTTACGTAAATTATTTATAACAATTAAAAAGCTAAGGTTTTTAATACAAAATGGCTATAATGTTATGCTGCTTTCACGAAAGTTTCCCGTAAGAACAAAATTTGTATTGAAAGAGAAGAAATTAACGTACTGCGAATGTAATAAAAACAGTATGATAATCTGACAAATACAAAATTGACCTTTGCTCTTACAACATTAATAATTCACTAAATATAAATACTAGGTCACTGATTTCGAATACTAGTATAAATACTTCAGTTTCCCTGCCAAAGTGTTCGAATAGAATTATAAATACTCCCAAAGTTGTATTCCAAAACGAATACCCCATGCTGCTATATACATGACATTATATCACGTGACTGGTTTTACATCATATTCTAGCTTATGAGCCTAGTTCATAACATTTTCAACACTAACGACAACTTACTTAAACCAAAACTTATAACTAACATAGACCAATACAAGTCTACAAATAGCAACATTTTAAATTTGATAAGATCGACAAGGAAAATAATTTATTTCATTGTAGTTTAAATCTTCATGGCTTTAAAAATATCTGAGTAACACAACAAACAATCCATCGCTACTTGTAACCAAGGTTGAATCAAACAAGAATTTTTGATCAAGTGGCACAAGCTCCTTCGCATAGCTTTACCAAGGGCTAAATCACACCAAAAAATATCTTGGTAACATAACAAACATTTCTTCACCACTCGTACCCAGGGGTGATTCAAACACAAGAACATCCATGCAACGTAACACAAACTCATTTGTATATCTCTATCCAGGGATTAATCAAGGGCAATAATATTTTGACAACATAACACACACTCCTTCACTACTTGTATCCAGAGGTGTGTCAAACAGAATAATCAATATCTTGGCAACATAACACACACTACACTCCTTCACTACTTGTATCCAGAGGTGTGTCAAACAGAATAATCAATATCTTGGCAACATAACACACACTCCTTCACTACTTGTATCCAGAGGTGTGTCAAACAGAATAATCAATATCTTGGCAACATAACACACACTGCACTCCTTCACTACTTGTATCCAGAGGTGTGTCAAACAGAATAATCAATATCTTGGCAACATAACACACACTCCTTCACTACTTGTATCCAGAGGTGTGTCAAACAGAATAATCAATATCTTGGCAACATAACACACACTCCTTCACTACTTGTATCCAGAGGTGTGTCAAACAGAATAATTAATATTTTGGCAACATAACACACACTCCTTCACTACTTGTATCCAGAGGTGTGTCAAACAGAATAATCAATATCTTGGCAACATAACACACACTCCTTCACTACTTGTATCCAGAGGTGTGTCAAAATAATTAATATCTTGGCAACATAACACACGCTCCTTTACATACCTGTATCCACGGATGAATCAAACATTGGTCCACGGTATTTCGCTTCCTAAAGTAAGAAAGAAAACAACGAAGTTCACAAATATTACATGTGAACCTTTTCTTATTAATCACATACAGCGCGTGTTACTGTTAAGAACGGTTGCTTAGACACCGTTTACGAATCAATAGTTATTTTAGAACAAAATGAGACAAAGCTGTCATATTACACTAACGCTATGCTGTACCCTACTTCTTCTAAATATTTTGGGTGGTGTAAAAAGCAAAATACAAAATTTTAAGTAATGACCACATATATAAATGATCTGATAAGTAATCCTATGCGTACTAAATCATCTACATTATAAGTAACTTTATAATATTTGACCTAGAATTAACTATTAGATCTTTTAGAGGTCAAATTTAGAATATACAGCAGAAATGAGAACACGCAGCAGGAGACCGAACTGTAATCATGTTATTATGGTTTATTTATCCACGTTAAGTGGAAACCAACCCAGCCTTATTCACAGTAATCACTGGCGCTTCTCGAGGTACATAAAAACGCCGGGGGGCTTGGTTAGTGGGGTCAAAAATGTCGGTGCACGGTTTACGACTGACCATCAAGATGTGATAACTATTCGAAATGTTACAGACGCATTAAGATAATATGAATACAATGAATTTTGTTAGAAATTTATTCTCTGGACATTCGCCATTTTATTTGCTTTTAGATCTATAAATCAGCTTCAGATGTGTCGTGTTGCTTATAAAACTTATAAATGAGGAAATCTAAATTAAATTAAAACGAAACTTAAAAGTTCTTGATGATTATGCTAAACTATTTATCGTAGCTAAATATTAAGAATAATTATGTTTAAAATGTCAAATGAATCTTGATTTCTGTTACGTGACTGTCACAGCTGGAAATCCCGATAAACCACTTGAACAGATGTAGCAATACAAATTGCTACCAACCGAATGATATATATATATATTATTTAAACTGAATATTACGTTGACTGGAATTATGTTTTATTTTCATTTGTCGTTCATTATTATAATTTTATTATTAACATTGTATCAGATTGTTAGCATAGAATTTGAGGCCAACCTAAATTTCTTAAGAAACTAGCAATATCTCGTGAGATATTACTGGGATTAGGCTGAAAATATTAACAGCGAAGATACCCAACTGATGAATCGATGTATTCTCGCTTTTGTATGTAGAAATGTACGAATTAGTTACAGTAATTGACATGACTGATGTTTTAGTTTCGCTCAAAATAGAGCCATACTTTACGGGGAAAAAAACCAAGAAGAAGAAGAAGAAGAAGAGAGTACATGGTGTAGGTGATTAATTTTCACGATTTCTATTAAGAAATCTTCCACACACTGTTTCCGTTAAATCATAGCTCCCTGTAACAGTCCTAGAGGAAGTCCCACTTCATACTGTCACAAAAATACACAATTATAAGAAAAGTAAAAAAAGCATTTTTAGTCAGTGAAGCTACGGTGCAAGTTATGGTACTACCAACATTTAACAATTTTTTTTCTTTATATCCATGACAATGTTAACGCTAATTTATAGAGAGCAAAGCTACATTAAGCTGTCTGATGTGGCCACAGCGGGGGATCGAACCTCAGACCTCAGATTTAGCGTTATAAGTCCTTAGATTTACCCTTACTCACCGGGAGACACTGTAAATAATAATAAAAACCTGAGGAGTAATAATCTCACGAAGCTAGTAAATATAACATGTTAATTATTCATACTTGAAGCCACGCACAAATTATACAGGAAAACTTGTTTTAATAATACATTCGGTTGTAAGTGAAAATGCACTCTTTACTAATGCACAAGACTTTCATTTCCAAAATTGTTAAACATATGACCGTTGCAATATCAATGATCCATTCTATCACACCCTAGTGGCCCTTCATCAATACTGAACGAGATTAGGTTAGGTTTGCTTTTAAGTACTAAGTGGGTGGGGGTAGAAAGGTTCGTATGATATTGTACTGAGACGTGGGGGCTGTATCACTCAAGGGCGGAGTTCTATATGACACCCCAAGTAATTTTATCTTGTTGGTAGCTAATTTTCGTTTTTGTAATAATTTTGCGGTTTTTTCTAATTATACCCAAACAATAGTTGAAACTTTCCAAACGAATTACCAGTTTTCTAAAAAAAAAAAAAAAAAATCACTTTGAGGTTTATGACCCCACTAAAAATCAGCTAAGTTGTTACGGTGAAACAAGGTCTACTTTTTCTTGACGTGAGACCGGTTAACTTAATACTGATCGAAACCAATAAAATAAAAGCAAGCATTGTAAATAACACAAAAGAAACAAATGCAGTAGAGCGGAAAAATACGAAATGTAATTTTCTTGTGGTTCAGTAACTAGGCACAACTTTGCTCGAGGTCATGTAAAATATGAAAACTGGGTGTTTGTTGTTTTGATTGCGAGATCAAATACAGTTATACAAAAACTCATGACTTAAATATCTTTTAGAGTTATTACCTTGTTATGTACTAATCTTCCGTGCGTTTAATGTCGTAAAACACGTCTTAATACTGAGACTTTATGATATGTTTTATATAACCTGTAGACATACAAATATAGCAATGGAAGTTTAAGCGTGAGCCAGACTACTACATAAGCACAATCCAGGCAGTTCTGGTTATATTCTTAATTATATAAGAATATATTATATTCTTAATATTTATATGCAAAAACGGCTCGTTTGGGTTGAGAAAATATTTTACATAGAAGAGCGAACAACGTTTCGACCTTCTTCGGTCATCGTCAGGTTCACAAAGAAAGAGGTAACTGACCGGAAGCTGACCACATGTTTGAAAGGGGTTGTGTAACTGAGTGTCGGAATGTAGAGGGCGGCGTTAGATGTTTGAATATATAATTTTATTTATTTTATTATATTAATATAGGTATAAAGGCGTTCCTTTATATTGGTTTATTTTGGGTTTAAGTTGTTGTATAAGTAAGGCTTCTTTAATTTTGCGTTTGTTTATGTTTGTTTCTTTATTTAGTATTTGAGTGTTTTCTATGGTTATGTTGTGTTTATTTGACTTGCAGTGTTCGAAAACGTGTGAAGGTGACTTTTTATATTCTTTGAATCTGGTTTCCATTTTTCTACTTGTTTCTCCAATATATAATTCGTGGCAGTTATCACATTGTATTTTATAAATAATGTTGGTGTGGTGTTTGTCAGGATAGTTTTTACATAGTATAGACCTTAGTTTTGATCCTGGTTTTTTGAATAAATTTGGTATTAACTGGAATGTCATATTTTGTTACTAGTTTTTGCCAAATGTTGGTTATTTGTTTGCTGATGTCAGGAATATATGGTATACAGAAGTATATGGTTTCGCGATTTTTTGATTCGTGAGATATATTTACTTTAGTTGGTTGATTTTGCTTTTTGTCTAGGTGTGTGCGTATAATGTTTTCTACGGTTTGTGGAGGAAACTTATTGATGTTGATGAAGTATTGTTTTATTTTGTCTAACTCATCGTTAATTTTATCTGGTGAGCATAGTTTTATGGCTGTGTTTATTTGGTTTCTTAGTATGTTGAGTTTTTGTTTTGTTTCATGTGCTGAGTCCCAAGGAATGTATAGTCCAGTATGAGTGATTTTTCGGTGGATTTCTGTTTTGAATTGTGTGTCAGTTCTTGTAATTTTGAGGTTAAGAAATGATATTTGATTGCTTTCTTCCTGTTCAAATACTAAATAAAGAAACAAACATAAACAAACGCAAAATTAAAGAAGCCTTACTTATACAACAACTTGAACCCAAAATAAACCAATATAAAGGAACGCCATTATACCTATGTTAATATAATAAAATAAATAAAATTATATATTCAAACATCTAATACCGCCCTCTACATTCCGACACTCAGTTACACAACCCCTTTCAAACATGTGGTCAGCTTCCGGTCAGTTACCTCTTTCTTTGTGAACCTGACGATGACCGAAGAAGGTCGAAACGTTGTTCGCTCTTCTATGTAAAATATTTTCTCAACCCAAACGAGCCGTGTTTGCATATAAATTTCTCAACAAGTGGGTTTCTCGACATCACTGATTAGAATTTGGAAAGACTATACTGACAAAAATAAAACACAATAATCTCCACAGATAGGTGTCCACAATAGGTGGACAGGTAGCAAGCAAAAAAGCGGAGACAAAAACTAATGAAAGGGGCAGTCAACACAAACTAAAGGCCGATATAAGACTGAAGCTCCTTCACGGAGGAGAGGAACTATAAATCCAATCCCTAAAATTCAATATGTGTGAAGGAACGAAACTACCCCGGGAATTTGTTTGCTTTTTTGAAATTTGCACAAAGCTACACGAGAGCTATTTGCGCTAGTTGTTCCTAATTTAGCAACGTAAGACTAGAGGGAAAGCAGCTAGTCATTATCATCCACCTCCAACTTTTGAACTACTCTTTTCCCAACAAATAGTGAGATTGATTGTGACATAATATCGCCTCACGGCTGAATGGGCAAGCATATTTGGTGTAACAAGGATTTGGGCCCGAGACATTCAGATTATGATTTGAGCGTCCTAACCACCTGGCCATGCCGAGCCATACTCCGAGAAAAAACACTTTCGCTAGTAGCGACTAATAATTGTCAACCAGTGCCCGTGAGGGTCGTTTGACCACAGATAACTAGTGATAATGAAGGAAGTGGGGATCATGGTGTGAAACCGCTGTAAGAGGAAGTTCGCGCTTACTGAATATTATGATTTTGCTATTTCGCTTGTAAGGTATCCACGATCCCAAAGTGAGAAGCACATTTTTTATTTTCATTGAAAGTTAAGATGCGAGAACCACATAACTTTAAATCCTTAGTCCTGCAAGTTTACCAGTAAGTCGCCCACAAACCCCAGAAATATTGGAAAGAAAATATAACGTTTAACTTTCAAATAAAAAGGTTACAAACACTCTTATGTAGAAACTGTAAGCAGCTTTTAACAATAACAAATATTATTTCGTTCTGTACAACAGTTCATTCTGTTCTACTCACATCTATTATTATTTTAAGTATTGAGGCCCGGCATAGCCAAGCGTGTTAAGGCGTGCGACTCGTAATCTGATGGTCCCGAGTTCGCATCCCGGTCGCGCCAAACATGCTCGCCCCTTTCAGCTGTGGGGGCGTTATAATGTGACGGTCAATCCCACTATTCGTTGGTAAAAGAGTAGCTCAAGAGTTGGCGGTGGGTGGTGATGACTAGCTGCCTTCCCTCTTGTCTTACACTGCTAAATTAGGGACGGCTAGCCCAGATAGCCCTCGAGTAGCTTTGTGCGAAATTCCAAACCAAACAATTTTAATTATTTTTTTAATTTATCCTTGTCTAAACCAAACAGCATCTGATAAAAGCATTATAAAACTTTCTCTAACATCCTATTAGTTTGAAGGTTTGGTTATTGCGAACTTCAACGAATAAAATGTATCAGCCAAAACATTAAAATCATGAAAACTGAAAATTATATTTCGAAACTCTGTGCTCGGAAATTTTAAAACTTTATGTAGCATTACAACGACATCTATCGGGTATTTTCTCGAAACAATTAAAATTGCAAAAAACATTTTTTAGTGTGTAAAAACATAAAACTGCGTTTAACAGGATTAAGTTTTTTCAAAATATTTTGAACTTGTTTGATTAACATTTGTACAGTTATCTGTAGAATACAAAAAAGTTATGTGCGTGCATGCTTGGAACGCTTTTTAAAATTTATTAAAGCATCAAAAATGAAATTAGGTTTAGAGAAATACGGTGACGTCAGTATATGCTAAAAGAGAGGTGGATGTGTAAATAGTGCTGTGTACTGCAGAGGGAAAGGTATTTGGGGAATGAAGCTGTTATCCCTCAGATCCCCATCTCAAACAGCAATGTTTATTTGTTATGGTTTAGTGTGTAAAATTACTTATCTGTTTATAAACACTCACAGCACCAAAAAGTCACCCTGTCAAATTTTAATACCTTCCCCAGTACCCTTGTTTTGAAAGTGAAGCTAGATACCTCCTGCTAATGAACTCAAAAGGTTTGTCATTTTTAATCAGACCCTTTGGCTCAAATGTCTTTACATTGTATATACAATGGGATATGTGTGCCATACCCAAGGATATCAAAACAAAGTTTTAGCAATAAACTTTATGTATTTAAATACAAAATATCTCCACCCTAGTAAAAACGTTTTGTACATGAAGCAGAAGTTTTCTCCTTTGATAAAATTCTAATAACTGAGAACCATCTTCTCTTATAATTGGGTAACCGGCAATATTTAATCTTTGTCCCCAATGATATATCTGCAGACTTACAATGCTAGAAATCGGGTTACAATACCCATGGTGGACAGAGCACAGATAGTCCACTGTGTAACTTTAATTCCAAACAAACAAATTTAATCTTAATGCAATATCACAATGACACTTTTTGAACCACGATAGACAAGTCATGAAGAATGTGGGAAAAAACCTATCTGAAGCTATTTTTATAACAATTTCTGAGAATGTGTGTGCAATTTGACATTGTATGAAATTACCCTGTTTAATAGAAGTTATCTTTTGGGTAAATGGTTATCTAAAGATCAACTGAACCATCTTAAAAATTAAAAACACTTTTTTCTTTCTGCATAAATTGTGAAAGAAATAATTTATCACTGAATAAATGAAGGGCATTACTTCTTAGCATTTGTATTTATGGCAAAAGCTACTAAGGCTATCTTCTGCTCTTCCTAATTTTGTTGTACTTACTAAACGAAAAGTAGCTAGTCATCTGCAATCTACCACCAATCATTCACACTAAGAGACTGAGTGTCACTTTTATGATGCACCAACAACTTAAAGCCATCATGGGCTTCATAAAAGCAGTTAAAATTTTGTTCCAGCTTTGGCTATTCCATCTCAATACACCAACATAGTATCAAAATACTTAGTGGATATTTTAATCCACTGTGAAAGTTGGATCAGTGATGTTGAAGACATTCTATGGAAAAAAATGCTATCCAATCCGACAAATAAGAAACTTGCATATATAAGCACTGAGATCTCATATACAAGCATTTTTATATATGAGAAATTAGATCAGTAGATTAACAGAGAATGAAGTTTTGCCAAAATCAGCAGCTTCATCTGTCCTGTAAGAAACATTTGTTTTAACAATTAGAGGCTGAGTTATTTGATGGAAAATGCATTTCAGCTATATTAAATGCATTTAAGCAAATGAATTTTCATTCATTCTTATCTCCACCAGACTAGGAATTATATGCTAGGCCTGTAAATGAGGGTAAAAAAACCTGCTATAAATTTCAAACTATCTCCATTAATGAACATCTTCCTGCTATAATTTTGAAAGCCTATGAAATACAACTACACTTTACAAAAAAAAAAGGAAAAAAAAGTCAACTGAACCTGAAGTAAAGCAAAAAATACAAACATTAGAACTGGAATCTAAATTCAATACAAAAAGGATACTTAGCCATACCACCTACATAGCAACAAAAAATGTCAAAAATGAAAGAAGGATTATATGAACTTGTGTAACTTTGTACATGAAACCAATATCAAAACATTCATTTTAACTATATTAGTGAATCTTCTAGTGATCCCTTTCAACCTTAACAACCAAAGTGTCAGTAAAAGAAACATATACAGAAATATTTCAATAACTACATACTTTGAAAAGATTAGATACTCTTCAATGAATAATGTAGAAAAAAAACTTTTTGAAAATTTACAGAAGTTGTAAAACAGACACATCTGTTAATCAACATGTTCTTTTAAACAAATAAAGATACTGAACAGATAGATGTATAGAAGCCACATTTTAAAAATTGCTGCAACAAATTAAGGACTTTAAAATTATCTGGTAAATTAATGCCAAATATATATAATATACTTGTTTTAATTTCCAAAGAAATTTCCTAATGATCTTCCCAAATCTGTTAGTTTCATGAGTGTATTGCTCATGTAGCATTATTATTAAGTTCTTTGTGAACTGTACATTAAAACATTTACTTATATATCACCTAGATTATTATTGATTTTAAATCACCAGATCTTTCAAGTGGTTAAATTATATAGTTCTCAGCTGAGTTATCAGCTATATTACCTACAGTAATGGCCATTAACCTCTTTACATACTGAATTTTAAAAAATATAAAACTACATCCAATATAAAATTAAAGAACAAAAAAACTAAATTATTTAGATAAATCATTTAAAGACTCAATAAGTGGTGTATAACCTTATCCTCCTCTTTTTCTCTGTCCTTCCATACTTTTTTAATCTGTATGTACTTTATGTAAATTTTGAACATGACAGAAAAGCAAAATTGGAGTTGAAAAATGGATATAAAGAATTTAAAGTAATACACACTAAATACTGCACTTTCTATCTTGCCTAATTCAGTTGAGTATAAAATATATACTTTTTTTTTTCTTTCTTTGTTTGGAACTAAACACAAAGTTAAATAATGGACTATATGTGCTCTACCCACCGTGGGTATCAAAACCTGGTTTCAGTAGTGTGGGGATGCAGACATATCACTGTGCACTAAGGTGGCTACTTTGTTTAAAAATGCTATTTCCTCTTTTGATATCTCCACAAAAGAAAAACATGCAGAAAACAAGTAAAATTGATTACCTTGGGTCTTTGACTAGAAGTTTAGTTATGAAATCTTTGGCAAGCTCACTGACATGGCTAAAGTTTTCATCATCAAAATAATAGTCCACAGCACTTATGTTGCTAAAAGTTTCTTGTTTGCTGTCTCCTAAAAATGGTGATATACCACTCAATCTGGAAATAAAAATAGATCTTGAATACAATTTGCAATTCTATAAAATATGAGAAAAATTAATGATTAGAGATAATAGTCACTCCATAAAACAGTTTACTTTCTCTTAATATTAAACAATTTGAATAAAAAGCTTACTATAAGCAAAAACGTTAAAAATTATATTACAGCTTTTCTTTCAAATTTTTCTATAAATTTTCAATCAGTGCTAAAAGATAGTGAATTTCACCAATACTATGTAAATTGTTTTATATGCAGGCTCACAACAATTAATTTAGTATTAAGAAGTCTTCTTTTTTTTAAGCAAAGTAATATTTAGTCATATAAAATATTACCAGGTAATGTATTGCTTGTAACCAACCTAGTTGGTATGAAGACAGCTGACTTGGACTTTCAACTTTTAAATGCATTTTTTGTTTATTGAATGTAAGTATTAGTTAAACACACTAATTTTAAACTACCAATTCCTTGTTTGTTTGTTTTTTGATTATTGGAGATCATCAAGAAAATTAGCTATATAAAAACAGAACTAAGGTGTAGCTATTTTTTTGTATATTAGTAAACCAGTTTCTTTTACTACAAGTAAATTTTACCTTCATGTCAGTAGCTTAAACATTTAAGAGTTAATTATAACAAACATGGGAAATAATAATAAAATATTTTTTGCGTGATAATCAAATGCACAACAAAAGTTCTGCATATGTATATCCTACCATGTCATTCTTGAAACCTACAAGAAAAAATTAGTGACAGGTTCATCTGAGACATTATGGGAATTGTCTGGAAAAATATCCTTGTAGTTTTATGTATCCTTTTACTTTTAGGATCAGTAATTATTACACAGGTAAGTTCACATGCTAAATTACAAAAGATGTAGAAAAAGGTCTTAAATTATTCAGTCACTTCAATAGGATTGTACCTGTGGTTTTTTAATTGGTCTAACCTACTCAACAGAAATATAAGAAATAAAACAGATTACTTTAGGGCACTGGTAGGAAACAGGAAATTTTGATATAATGGGACTAATTAAAACATTGTTAAATATAGATTATTTTGATTGCAGAAATGTCTTTGAAATACATGGTTATAGGTTATTTAATAGGGATGAAGTGATAAAGAGAGGGGAGTGGAGTAGCTCTATATGTAAAGTGTGAGTTACAATCCATTGAAGTTGAGAATATTAAGGTTAATAGCAAGAAGAATGAATCCACTGGATATCAATGGGAAAAATTCTTAGTGGGAATTTCTTAAAGACCACTAGATGAAACTTATGAAATTGGTGAGAAACTTTAGAGTGAAATTAAGATTAACTATTAATGAACTATTAATAACCTATTGGATAGGTTAGAGTCAAACCGTGAGGGAGAAAGATTTCTGCAAACCCTTCAAGATGTAAGTAATTCTTCACCAACTGGTCAAAAACACTATTAGAAATAATGTTATTTTAAATTTACTCTTAATTTCCAACACAGAAAGTGATCATTTCTGTGTTAGGTTTGATGTTTTGCTGCATATTGAAATCATTAATAATTATATTTTTATTCCAAATTTTAAGAAAACAATTTCTGAATAGATGCAACAAGAATTATTTGTTGTGAGTTGGCTAACTGAGTTACTTGGAGTAACTGAGCAATTGTAGAAAATTTGTAAAGAAAAATTTTTCAATATTCAAAACAAATATATTAATTACAAAAAGAAAAAGAGTAGCTAAAAGGAAGAAAACCAGACTGGCTCACAAAGAATACAAGAGATAAAATTAAAGAAAAGCATAACAAATTTAAGAAATTCAAATTGACTGGTATTATAGAACATTTAAAAGATTATAGAAAATCATGAGAGTTGGTCAAACAGGAAATAAAGACATACAAAAGGATGTATGAAGAAAATTTGATTGAAAATGTAAAAAAGTAACATCAAGGATTTTTTAAAAGCATATTAGGGGTAAAAAAATGCTCTGATGGGGATGGACCCTTGATGGATGAAAAAAGTAGGCTTTTATCTGATGATTAAGGAATGGCTAGGTTATTAAATTCTGCTTTTTCTTCAGTTTTTAGTAATGAAGACTTAAGTTGTATTCCTCATCTTTAATAATTGAAAGATGAAAACAAAGTTGAATAAGACAATGGCATAAATATTAAGCTTGTTAAAATAAAATGGTAAGTTTAATGAATGATAAGTCTCCTGGGCCAGATAATATTTCCCTGAGGGTTTTAAAGAAGCCAACAATTGAATATGTGAGCAACTTGCCACATTTTTTTAAATAAGTCCTTGAATAGTGGACAACTACCAACAGATTGTAAATTAGCTAATATCACTCCTATCTTATAGGGAGGTAACAGAAGTTGTCTCAGTAATTATAGGCCTATTATCATCTTATATCACATGTAGAAAAATGTTTTGGAAAGTTTGATGAAAGATACTTCTTAAAGTCATTTAACAAAGTTTAAAATTTTATTGGATAGTTAAACATAGTTTCACTAAGAGAAGATCTTGTCTTAAAAATATTTGGCATGCTTTGAAAATGTTACTACATTTGTAGATGAGGGGTAAGGGTGTATCTGGATTTTCAGAAAGCATTTGATGTTGTACCACATAAAAGGCTTGTAAAGAAACTTATCTCTATAGGTGTGGGAAATGTGTTAACTAACTGGGTAGAAGAGTGGCTTAATGGAAAAACAAAGGGTTGTTTAAATGGAGTTCAGTCAAACTGGATTAGTATTGCAAATTGTGTACCTTAAGGTTCAATTTTAGGACCATTGCCATTTTTATTTAAATTAATGATGTAGGTGAAGGAATGTTCAATAAGTTACTTAAATTTTCATATTATATCAAGGTCTTGAATGTTGCTGGGTGTGAAGAGGATGCTGCTGCTTTACAAAGGGATTTAGATCATTTAGTGAGTTGGGCAAATAAATAGTCAATGGGATTTAATTAAAATAAATGCAAAATATTGCATGTGGGTTATCATAATTTCAATTATAAAAGTATAGTTTAGATTTTAATAACCTTAAGAGTGTCATGAAAGAAAAGGATCTTGATGTAATGATTGATCAGTCTCTTAAGCAGTGAACTATTTAGAGAAAAACTGGAGACAAGTCTAAAGGAGTTATATTTTCATTGCATAGGTCACTGGTTAGGCCACATTTGGAGTATTTTGTTCAGTCTTGGGGTCTTTACCTTACGAAAGACATTGAATTATTAGAAATTGTTCAAAGAATGGTTATTAAAATCATACCTGGGGTGGAGTGGTTGTCATATGAAGAGATATTAAGATCCTTAAAATTGTTTTTCATTTTCAAATTGAAGTGTTTAAAATTGTAAAAGAAATTGATTATGTTGATGAATCAACATTTTTCATTCTTAACACAGAATTATAGAACTAGGAGACACAAATGCAAATTTTAGACAAGGTAAAAGCTGTCTTTACCTAAGGTAATTCTATTTTTCAAATAGGGTGGTCAGTTTATGGCATGGGTTGCCTTTACTAGTTGTAGAGGTAGTAAATTTGAGTGAGTTTAAAAGAAAACTTGGAAGATATAAATTTTATAAGGGCTAGCTTTAATCTTTATTATGATTATTATTGAACAGTTTCAGTTTGGCTCAGAGGATAGGGCAACTGAGAAAGGCAAACAGGTATCATGTTGTTCCTAAACATTAGGTTATATTTAAATTTCTTGTTTACTATCAACTCTAAGCAATTTTAAAAACAAATAAATAGGTGGAAGAAACCAGTTACTTAAAAGAAAAAGTAAACATTCAGTAGATGCTTTTGAATATTTGAGCAGTTATCATTTTTTGATAGTTTTTAAGTAACTCTGAATTAATAACAACCAATTTTAGATGTTTCTTTAGACAGTCTTTCTTGATGAACATTTAAAAAAATATTTATATGGTAAGTTATAATAAAAACATTACTAAAGATTAGCATCTTCCATTATCAGAAATTCATCAATACAATTCACAAGTTACAAGAAACAAAATATTATATTATAATTGTGGTATAAAATAAATAAGTACAAAATGATAAATGACTTCCAGGTAATCATTTCATGTTACTTAAAGTAACTTTTGTTTTCAATTCTAAACTTAAGTTCCAAAAAATGGTTTCTAAAGTTTACTTTTTACACAAAATATAAGAGGTGAACAATGCAATCCTGTGACTTTCATTATAAGTATATTCCTTTAAAGCCAACTGAAAATAATGATTTAATATAATGATATAATAATAATGATTTATGATGTATATAATTATTTTCTTAATAATATTACAGTGACATATTCAGTTCTAAGCTACTTACTCTAAAATAAGGAACTGTATATACTCACAAGTTATATGTGATAACCCCTACACTCCACATATCAGTTGCTAGAGTGACAGGCTCAAAATTAACAATTTCTGGAGCTAAAATAAAATAAAAATAGATTTTAGGTTTTTATATTTTAATTCTGTATAAATAAGTACATCCAAATGAAGCTAAATGAATAAACAAAATCATGAGGAATGACTGCATTAAAAACAGCAAATCCTAATCTCTGATTAATTATATTATAACCATACGTTTTTAAGCCATAAACAAAACACATTAACATGAAACAAAATATGCTGCATATTTTTAAAAAGGATCCTAGGACACAAGCTGCAATATGGATTATAAAAATGTATGTAGGTTTTGAAGGTGACTGCAGAAGTAGGACCTACACTGTGGTGGGAATACACCGTCTCACATCTATATCACCCTTCACTGCCTGCAAACAGTTCTGGGAAGGTGACTCCTCTCCCAAGTTAAAATAATAATAAGAGAAAGAAAAAAATAAACATGAAAAGATGAAAATAAATGAATAAAAATAGAAAATGAAATTAAGATACACTATTTAGAGGTAAGTAAAATAAAACTTACCTCTTGAAGTTAGCATTCCTGCCCCCAGTACGATAGAAGCACCAATTAGCATGACATCAGTAAAGTGACAGTTTACTGTGACTGTCATGCTTTTATATGCAGCTTAAGATGTACATTCACATAAAATAGTGCCAAATTCCTAGATTACCTTATTTTTAACTAAAAAAATTTTTAGTAGAATATCTCTGATTTTACCTTCTTTGTATTTATTTAATACATTTTTGTATTTATTACGGAAAAAATTAATAATTTTATCTAAAATTTCTTTATTAAATCCATTAACTATTAATTTTCATATCAGTACATCAATATTGTTAATAAAATGTTGTAATTTATTAGAAATTTTACAATATATGAATAACTGTAAAGTTATGATATTTATAATAGATGGGTATGGTACATTACTGTGTAATGAGGGTAAACCATAAATTGGAAAATCAAAATATTTTCTTTTATCAAAAATATTTATACTAATATCATTTTTATCAATTTACTCCTAAATCTAAATAATGCAAATCTGTATTAGAAATTGAAGTATTTTTAATTTCTAATTCTGTTGGTGTCAATAATATATTTCAGAATTATTTATGCTAATTAAATCATAATTATATCTGTAAATTAAAGTAAATATATCTGGATTTGCCTTATTTTCAATAATTATATTTTCATAGTAATATAAATACAAATTTGCTACACAAGTTGAATAGTTAGTTCCCATGGGAACTCCTGTCACTTGTTTAAAAATCTGTTTATTGAAAAAATATAAAATTATTATAAATATAAAAACTTAATATATCTTTTATATTTTTGGCACTATATTTTCTTTTTCCAGTTCTATAAAAGAATAACAATATTGTTCTATTAAAGAATTTAACACAAGTATTAAATCTTTTAATGGTATTGTGATATATAATATTGTAAAATCAAATGTTTGAATATTATTTACTTGCTCTCACTTTCTTAGACATTCTAAAATAGGTTGGTTATTTTGAATTATCCAAAATGTATGTCGTTTATTGTTAATACTTACATTTTTTATTTTATCTAGTAAAATATTAAGTAATTTATTTAATAATATAGATAGTTGTTAGATAAATGTTTTTACTGAATTGGAAATAAATCTGCATTTAATTGGAGATTTATGTAATTTTCAAATAGCATAAAGAAAGGTAACTCTATGTAAGAATTATGTTTAGAAGAAATTTTCTGATAAGTTTCAATGAAATTATTAATTACTGTATCTTTAGATTGGTTGACAAGTTTAACAGTTTGACCCACATATTCCACGTTTCATTTTGTACATGATAATAAATGGATTATATTTTTCATTTTACAAAATGAATTAGTATAAGTGATAAAATGAAGAGTATTTAGAACGAGACATGTGAGACATCTTTTGCTATTACATTTTATTACATTAGCAGCAATATAGTTACTATAACCAGCTTGCTTGGCTAATTATAGTTTCAATTTAATATGTCATCTAGTTAAGGCTATTATACTTAACTTCATAGTCAGCAACCATTCACATTCCAAAATTACATAAATCTCAAATTAAATTGAGATTTATTTTCAAATCAATAAAAACAATTATCAAACAACTGGTTACATTAGTAAATAAACTACTTAATATTTTACTTGATAAAATAAGAAATGTAAGTTTTAACACTAAAAGACATACATTTTGGATAATAAATTCTGTTGTTATCCCTTTATAGAACTGAAGAAAGAAAATTTAGTTCCAAAAACATAAAAGATATACTACGTTTCTGTATTTATAATAATTTTACATATTTCAATAAACAGGTTTTTAAACAAGTTATAGGAGTTCCAATGTGTAGCAAATTTATATTTATATGACTATGAAAATATATTTATTAAAAATTATGCAAATCCAGATATTTTTACTTTAATTTACAGATATAATTATGATTTAATTAGCATAAATAATTATGAAATATATAATGTTATTGACACAATTTATCTGAATAACTGCGAAGTTATAATGTTTAAAATAGATGGGCATGGCACATCACTATGTAAGCAGGGTAAACCATACACTGGAAAATCAAAATCTTTTCTTTTATCAAAAATATTTATAATAGTTAATGGATTTAATAAAGAAATTTTAAGTAAAATTATTAAATTATTTTGTAATAAATACAAAGAAAATAAAATCAGAGAAATTCTACTAAAATTATTTTTAGTTAAAATTAAGGTCATCTAGAAACTTGCCATTATTTTATGTGGATGAACATCTTAAGACACATATAAAAGCATGACAATCACAGTAAACTATCACTTTCTGGTGTCATGCTCATTAGTGCTTCTACCACACTAGAGGCAGGAATGCAAACTTCAAGAGGTAAGTTTCATCTTACCCCCAAATCGTAGTACCTTGTTTCATTTGTTTATTTATATTTTATTTTTTATCTTTTTATGTTCATTCATTCTTATTTAAACTTGGGAGAGCAGTCACCTCCCACAACTGTCTGCAGGCAGTGAAGGATGATACAGATGTGGGACGTTGTGGACTTGAGCACCCACATCTCATTCTCCTAATTTCTAATTTTCTCATGCAAGACTAGCAAGTTGGAGGTTAAGACTGATAGATGGCCTATTCCCACAGCAAGGTGGGTCCTACTTCTGCAGTCATCACCAAAATCTAAGACACATTTGGTAATCTCACATTGTAGCTTGTACCCTAGGATCCTTTTTAAAAATATGCAGCGTATTTTGTTTCATGTTAATGTGTTTTATTTATGGCTTAAACATTTATGGTTATAATATATAATTATATGTGTGTGTGTGTATATATATATACACATTGCTGGCCAAAATCTTAAGGCCAATGAACATAAAGAAAAAATATGCATTTTGCATTGTTAGACTCAACCACTTCTTTGAGTAGAGCTTCAAAAGATGAAAATAAGAATAGTTAAAATAGAAATAAAATAACTTTCTTAGCATTCAATAGAGAAAATGTGAACACTATGAAATTAGCCTAAATACTAGCTGGTCAAAAATTTCAGACCATACTGAAATGAAGCATTAATCAGTAAACACGTAACGAAATTTAGTCATTTGTGTTCAAGCATTAGTGCTGTCAATACCTCCTGTGTCACATTGGGTAAAAACATGGCAAAGGCTGAAAAGTTGACAGAGTTTGAATATGGCAGAATTGTCGAGCTGCAAAAGAAAGGTCTCTCTCAATGTGCCATCACTGGTGAGATTGTGCATAATAAAACTACTGTTGCAAATTTCTTAAAAGATCCTTAAAGATACGGAACGAGAATTTCAAGTGGTCAGCCCAAGAAAATTTCCACGGCGTTGAGCAGGAGGATGGCTTCCAACGTTACTGGCACGATACGGATATCCCACCGGAGATATTTTTTATATGACACATGACCTGGGGTACTTTCTCCTTCCATGGAACAATGGAGGTTCAGATTATACAGGGGTTACATTGGCATGTTGGAGAGAGCATTCTTATTAACTGAAGGCTCTCGCTTGTGTGGAAATACTGGATCTTTCAGCAGGACAATGCTGCAATCCACAATGCCTGCAGGACAAAGGACTTTTTCACAGCGAATAACGTGATTCTTTTGGACCATCCAGTTTGTTCGCCCGAACTGAACCCCATTGAAAATGTTTGGGGGTGGATAGCAAGGGAAGTCTATAAAAATGGACGTCAATTCCAAACAGTGTATGATCTTTGTGAAGCCATCTTTACCACTTGGAATAACATTCCAGCCAGCCTTCTGGAAACGCTTATATCAACCATGCCAAAGTGAATGTTTGAAGTTATTCACAAAGACAGCCATGTAACTCATTACTGAGATATCTTGTTGAGCATTTCGTAACCTGTTTAGGACTTCTTTTTGGTATGTTTTGACCACTTAGTGCTCACCTTTTCCCTATCAAATGCTAAAAAAAGTTTTTTATTTTTATTTACCATTTTCTTATTTTCATCTTTCGAGACTATATTCGAATAAGTGGTTGAATCTAATAATGCAAAATGTGTATTTTTTCTTTATGTTCATTGGCCTTAAGATTTTGGCCAGCAGTGTATAATAATAATACTGTATGTAAAGAGTGAATATAAGAAAAACACAGTAGTAAAATTATGATACCTTAAAATTACCTGTTCCAGGAGAATTAGGTTTTGAAACATATTTTAGAAAAGTAACTTTCATTAAGGAAAGTGTGTATGTGGTACAGTGAATTTCAAAAACTGAGACTTAAAGTATTTGATATTCCTTACATCATTCTAAATCAATTTATCAAAGCCACTGCAAGAAATAACTCTTCTTTACAAGGAAAAAATGTTAATTTTGAGGCAAAAAGAGTTTATATATATGGTAAATATGGTTTTAAAATATGCTATACCATGTCCATGTATTTTAATGTGTCCCTAGTAAAATCACTAATCTCATTACTGAAAGAGAGGAACACAAAAAGTAAAATAAATCCTTGTAAGTGATAAAATTTTAGGGAATCAGTATAAATGGTTTTGAAACCCACTGTATTATGTTCAGACTTTTTCCATTATAGGATTTTTCTTAAGTATGAATAATCAGTACTTATGCACTACTTAAAATCAAATAACTAAAATGCAATATTTTCACATCTACACAGCTCCCACTTAAAAACATTGTTACATGTTTCGTTGTATTTCTACATCATCTTCCACAATTATTTATATTTGTGCAGGTGATGAGGTATTACTTTTCAGTGTTTAAGTGAAAATCATTAATGGTTTTAATAAATTTTTAATTGTGTAAACATGAAATGTTGCACTTTAGCAATTTATTTGATTTTACAGTGTTTTCCTTAAAATTGTTCCAGATGTTTAATATGAGAGACAAGGTTAATAGTTTCCAGCTGTCTATCTTAGGTATTACAGTACAGTCAAATTAGCTTTATTATAGAGAAGAGAAGAGAATAGTCATTGCTTACATATTTTTCATTTGACATGATATGAGATTACTTAATATTGTTATTTTAAACTCATCAACAATAACAAGTACAGTCATACAGAATAAGCTTGATTTATTAAAAAATGGACAACTTCATTACAAAACATATTACATTTTGTATGATTGATTTTTAATTTTTTTCAAAGCATAACATTATATATTAGAAGCTTGCATAGGTCTGAAAAATCCTAGGTACCTATCACATTTAAAGTTAACTGACCCATGTCTCTATTATTAATTTAACATTTTAAAGAAAATATGACATTATGGTTCATAATCACTGGCCTGTGGCAAATATGACAAAAACAAAGTTGAAATAGGCTCTGCAGTTACACTGGACCTTCTTAATTGACAGAATATCAAGGTCTGCCAGAAAACAATAATAGACAGTGGGAGCACACCAAAATAACAAAGGAGTCTGAAGGGAGGAAATGTACGTGTATTATGGGATCAAGTTAATGTAAGATTTGTTTTGGTTTTTACCCAAACACAGATCAGTATTTTTCACAATAGGTAACTTCCATTATATACCTGTTATCAAACAAATTACAAGTTCACAGACAAAAAGAACAGAAATATTATCTGATAAAGAAGGCCTGATGTAAATAATTAATAAATTGTAGAGAGAAAACAATACATGCTCTTAAAGGGTAAGTTTTTAAGATCTGTCAAAAAACTTGTATCAAATAAACTGAAATATTACCAACAAATTCTGGTGTTCCCATAAGTTCTCTTATCTCTGTATCTACTGAAATATGTCGTGAGAGTCCAAAATCTATCAACTTTATGTGCTTGCCAGATCTGTCCACTAGTAGTACATTCTCAGGCTTGAAAAGTAAAGGGAAAAAATTCATTATCATTGAAAATTAACAGTGATGCACTGGAACTCAGTATTTAATTAAAAATTAAACACAACATCCTATAGTTGTACATTTCAAATTAATAAATGAAATCAAACATGATTTAAATCTATATGTTCTGGTCAGTCTTTGCAATAAACTGCCTTCAGATGTAGTACATGCAATAGATTTGGGAGAATTAAGATAAGGCTTGATAAGTAGTTGTAAAGTCAGAGCTAAATACATATTTGATGAAATGAATGTACAAGTAACATCTGAAAAATTTAGCATCAATTACTTGGAAAATCTCTACTGTTGTAAGTAAACAGTTGATCTTCAATGTTGTAACTGACAAATTTGCTTTGTTTTTAAATGTATAGGCTTTTTTTAAACACATAAAAAGTGATGTGAACAACAAATGAAAGAAATTTTAATTTTCACACTCTGTTCAATTGCCATTGCCACCACTGTTTTATTCTATCAGCATAGAATAAGATGAAAAACTAATTACAAAACTATCACTTTATATAATTTCATTTGTAAATGTTCCTTCATAGCTTGATCTGAAACCAAAATACTCATTATGATATATTACACTGAATAATATAAGTATATAGTTGTGGATTCCTGTAACTATCAATAAATTTTAACTTCTAACATTTAAGTATATATGTAATATATAGATAAAATATATTGATTCACACCTTTAAGTCAAGATGAGCCACACACATGTCATGCAGATGGTTTAATCCTAGCAGTATTTGCCTGATGAAACCTGATGTCTCTTTTTCACTCAGATATTCTTTCTGGGATACAAACTCAAATAGTTCTCCTCCTTTTATTCTAGAAAAAATTAAGTAATTTAAGTTTCTATGTTACAAAAGCAAACCAGCAACAACATTCAAATGAAATCTTATGAAAAAAAGAAAAATCTTCTGCTTTTATGTCACCTGCAACAGTATGAAAAACCTCTGGATTACGTCTTTAGCCTTAAAGTTTAGAAACAATTATACATTCTTCAATTTATGTCTGTGATATATTGATTAAAGTTTCTTTCCTCATTACAGTAAAACAGAAGAAAATATGAGCCAAAAATCACTGAATTCAATATGTTCTAATAGTAAGGCTTAAGCAGGTAGTAGTTAACACATCAATCAGATTATGAATCAGCTGTGAGAGAGGTAGTCCCCCTACTTGGTTAGGAGTAGTCACTTCAGTCAATGGGTGTTCTTGACTAATAGTTCTTCCCTGTGATCAAATGTTCAAAATTATGACTGGTTATACCTAAACCATAAAGAGTCTTTGACCTGGCACAAAGTTTCATTCAGGTGATGAAATAAACTGTTATTATAGGCCCATGATCAAGAAGTTTAGCAACTATGTGAATGTCTGTAAACATCATCAGTATATTACAAGAAAAATAACAAGAAACATCATTAGAAATCAAATTCCATCAAGTGTTCAAATTATGTTAAAATTATTCATATCATATAAGTACAACAAACATTTAAGAAGCCATCAAACATACTGACAATGATCAACACTGTTGATGCACTGAAAGGAAATTCCTTTGATACTCAAAAGCAAGAAATATGGTTAATTCTGGCATTAGCTGTATGATTATATTTATATGTTAACCCACAACAACACAAAGAAATTTTAAAAATATTGTTGTAATGTGTTTTTTTCTTGGACAGGTTCATTTGGATTCTTTGAAAAAAGAAGGAAAAAAGTGAGTCTAGTTTACTTAACAATAAGGAATTAATTTAATTTTGAATAATGTTTGTTACATGTTAACTTTGACTGAAGTTGTAGACTTAGGTTAGGAACTATAATACTAATAAATGTTTACCTATAAACTTGTGAACAGAAATTTCCTGAGTAATTGAATAAATATAACTCTTACTTCTAACTCTGAAGTAAATTATTCACTAACTCACTGTTTCACTGATAATTGTATTTATATCATACTCTTTTTTCTAGATACTGCATAAATTTTATAGATATTGTTTTATATGTCTTTTAAGCAAACAAACATCTAAATCAAAATATTAAAAATATAGCATACGCAAGAGCCAATATGTTATCGTCTATCACATCTAACAACATATTTCTTGAATTTAAATAGATGTTCACAGAAACTATTTTCACTTGCGTAAACGGTATAACTCGTCTTCTTAAAACTATGAAATTTTAATAGCATGTCGTACTATATAACATCTTGTTTCAAGTGATTCTTCTACATATTTGGTCTTTAGCTTGCAAAAACGTATAGACGTTAGACACTAACTTATACGAAACCATTAAAAGCTCATTGTCATGTGACTCTAAATTATCTCTTCTCATATTATGAGTTCTGTTTATGTTTATACTCTTTGTTTGTTGTCGTTGTTCTTGTCTGTTTATTTGGGAAGGGGAGCACATTTATAGTGAATTAATCGGTGATGTCTATCGTATGGATGATGAGACTTAAAACCTAGTTTTGTTTAAAGTTTTATGAACATCCACACTAAACACCTCAGAAGCACTTCGATTCTAAGCCGAATATCAACACATTTTAACGACACCTGCAACAATGTATTCTCAAGGCGGCTGGTATGGGTATTAAAACTTTAATTAACATGAAGTATAAAACAACGTATCGACTTTCTTAGGTCATCTTCAGGTTAACAAAGAGAGTTTGTAACTAACCGTTCTCAGGCACAAGTCTTAGGGACGAGAGTGTAAACGGGTACTGGATTGTAGAAGAGTTGCAGTTGGATGTTAGGTTATTAACTAATATAGGTATAAAGGTGTTCCTTCATATTGGTTTAATTTTGATTTAAGTTGTTGTATAAGTAGGGCTTCTTTCATTTTGCGTTTGTTTATACTTGTTTCCCAGAAGTATGTACGTAATAAAAAATACAACTACACCTTTGGTTTACGTGAATCTTTATGATTGTACTAAACAACGATATGTAAGGCGTGCGACTCGTAATCCGAGGGTCGCGGGTTCGCGCCCGCGTCGCGCTAAACATGCTCGCCCTCCCAGCCGTGGGGGTGTATAATGTGATGGTCAATCCCACTATTCGTTGGTAAAAGAGTAGCCCAAGAGTTGGCGGTGGGTGGTGATGACTAGCTGCCTTCCCTCTAGTCTTACACTACTAAATTAGGGACGGCTAGCACAGATAGCCCTCGAGTAGCTTTGTGCGAAATTCCAAAACAAACAAACAAACAAAACAACGATATATACTTTTTAAATTGCTCTTTCGTCCTTTAATTAAGTTTTTTTTTTGGTGGGAGGAGGTTTATCCTTGGTTGTTTAGTGAAATAATCTGCCACTACCCTGTGACTGTAACAATCCTTCAGTTTTGGAACCTAGATAGTCAGAAAGCTTTCTTAAAAAGCACAGCTGCAGCTCTCGTTGTTTCACTCGATGAGATTTTTTTTAACATTAAAGATCACAAGTGTGGCACCACTCACAAACCAGCGGCATAAAAATCAATAGATACTCCCAATATAGAATATATAAATCAGTAGACACTCCAATATAAAATTTATAAATCAGATGACGCTCCCAAAGTAAAATTTATCTACTGCTCAATTTCCATGGAAACTGTTGGTGCGGCGATTATGATAAGGCAATAAACCCAATCTACGTTTGTGATCATACATTTTAGTACCATATTTTCTGTCTTTCATACTCTTCTGTATTACTTATTTACTCATTTTATAATCAGGTTAATCCTGGTCTCTCCAGCTTTACAACATTTTAAAGTCAGCTTCTGTTCTACAAAGCTCCAAAACATCAGTTCGTCTTTTTTCTGTTGCACCAGTATGGCGTTAATTGCAGTTCAGTAGGATATTACCTGGATTATCTTACATTTTCATCGTTATCTGCGATATAGCCCCCACACACATACAGTAAATTAATCCCTTAAAGTTCAGTAGTAGTAACAACTTAAGAAATCAACCATCTTCTACTACAATTTAGATGTGTATGGCCATCCTGCCTTTTAAAAGTTTGATTAGAAGTTCAATGCAATTGTATTTTAAATCCAATAACTACTTTGAAGAGCTTTTTCTCAAGATATTACGTGATCTCAAAGCTAATAGGTGTACGTTGTATTTTTAATGGACATTAAGTTGTAGTGTAATAATGAACAGGGCCTTCCACCACTTGTGCTCTGCAAACCAATAGCCAGCTTTCAGTCTAGGTTTCTGTGTTTGCTGTAGTGCTGTTGAAATTTATCGATTTTTAAATATATCCTTTGAAAGTACAAAAAATGCACCATCTATGGGATTATTCACATACACGCATATTTGAAATGTGGATCAAATCTATATTTTACTGAATAGAAAATAAATAAGCCATTAAATTTTTGTGTTTCTTAAATCTCCTAGCAACATTCTAATAATTATGTCTCCATAGATAGATACACAACATGGACAAAAGTATGTAGACACCCCTTCTAATTAGTGAGTTCGGCTATTTCACCCACATCCTTGGCTAACAGGTGCATAAAATCAAGCACACAACCATGTAATTTCCATAGACAAACAATGGCAGTAAAATGGGTCGTACTGAAGAGCTCAGTGACTTTCAATGTGGCACTGTCATAGCATGCCACCTTTCCAACAAGTCAGTTCGTCAAATTTCTTCCCTGCTACAGCTGCTCCGGTGAACAGTAAGTGCTGTTATTGTGAAGTGGAAACTTCTAGGAACGACAACAACTCAGCTACGAAGCGGTAGGCCACACAAGCTCACAGAACAGGACTGCCGAGTGCAGAAGTGCGTAGCACGTAAAAATCGTCTGTTCACAGTTATAACACTCACTACCAAGTTCCAAACGGCCTCTGGAAGCAACGTTAGTACAAGAACTGTTCGATGGGAGCTTCATGAAATGGGTTTCCATGGCCAAGCAGCCGCACACAAGCCTAAGATCACCACGTGCAATGCCAAGCATCAGCTAGAGTGGTGTAAAGCACACCGTCATTGGACTCTGGAGCAGTGAAAACGCATTATCTGGAGTGATGAATCATGCTTTACTATCTGGCAGCCTGACAGACGAATCTGGGTTTGGTGAATGTCAGGAGAATGCTATCTGCCTCAGTGCATAGTGCCAATTGTAAAGTTTTGTGGAGGAATAACGGTTTAGGGCTGTTTCTCATGGTTTGGGCTAGGCTCTTTAGTTCCAGTGAAGGGAAATCTTAATGCTAAAGCATACAATGACATTCTAGAAAATTGTGTGGCAACAGTTTGGGGAAGGCCCTTTTTTTTTCAGCATGACAATGCCTCCATGCACAAAACGAGGTCCATAAAGACATGGTTTGCTGGGGTTGGTGTAGAAGAACTTGACTGGCCTGCAAAGAACCCTGACCTCAACCCCATCAAGCACCTTTGGGATGAGCTGAAACGCCAACTGCGAGACAGGCCTTCTCGCCCAACATCAGTGCCTGACCTCACTAATGCTTTTGTGGCTGAATAAGAACGAATCCTCGCAGCCATGTTTCAAAATCTAGTGAAAAGCCTTCCCAGAAGAATGGAGGCTGTTATTAGCAATTAATGCCCATGGTTTTGGAATGAGATGTTCAACAAGCACATATGGGTGTGATGGTCAAGTTTCAACATACTTCTGGCCATGTAGTGTATGTGGTTTTTGTATCATTTCTTCTTCTTCAAACAATTTTCAATCTACCCCATTCCTTCATTTCTATGTGGATTAACTTGAAACTTGGTAGATGTATTCTTTGATCCAATATACCCAGACAATGTTTTATTTTTTACTTAGGTTTGTTTAAGAACTTTACTAGGTCAAAGGTCGAACATCTCCAAAATTTATATCTTGGGCTCCTGCGCAGCATTTAAGATGAAAATGCGTACAAATGTACATTTTCACGTGCCCAACATGTAGGCACCCAAAATGTTGAATTTGTCCATTTTGAGTTTGTTTAAGGGACTAGATATCAGAAGAAAAAGCAAAAATTGGGTTTGGGTCAATTACTCGGTCATATTTTGATAAATGTACGTGGGATTTGATGCAAAAATAATTTTCTACAGGTACACACATGGATAAACAAAAATGGTGGACTTATCCACTTTTAATGGGGGGAGGGTCAAGACGCCACAAAAAAAGCATAATTTTTTGCCAGTTACTCCGTCGTGTTTCGGCCAATTTCCGTGGGATCTAGTACAAAATTTTTTTTTTACAGGACCTATACACATACATACAAAAAATGTGGAATATGTCCATTTTTGGTCAATTTAGGGTTTTGGGTCCATTTCGTGGTAATATTGCGATCAATTTACGTAGGATTTAGTATAAAGATGCAAAGAGGTATAGGCAATTTCGGAATGTTTGTCTTTTTCTCAAGTTTTCAGCGAGAAGAGCACCATTTGGAGTTTTTGTAAAACACTCATATTTTTGTCAACCATCTTACACGGAATTTGGTACAAAAAATGTTCTTTGTAGATCCCAAGCAGTGATGTAGACAGTTTTTAATTTTTCTGTGTTTTTCATGATTTTCCTGTTGTCAAAATTCGCCACGGTGGGGTTAGGTAGCGGATACATATCGTATTAATTTATATATATATATATTTAAGTAAACAATGAAGCCAAAATAAATACTTTATTTTTAATATGCATCTAACTGCTTTTATCTCCCAGATACGAGAATGTTTCTGAGAAGCAATAAAACTGATTATCAGTCAATTACACTAACGTTCTTGGAAATACTGATTTAATTAGGAAACTCTGCTTCTTGCAGCGTGCTTATTAATTCAACTAACAAATGTCACTGAAAGTTTCCCCCTTAAAAGTTCAACAGCTCCGTATTAAAAGGGACGGACTAAATGACAGGTTTGATAGACACATTCAGCTGTAGATCCTCAATCCGTGATGTACTTGAATAGTCAGTCACATTTTCTTGCGTTTTACTCGTTTCAAATGGCTAGTCATGAGAAATATTGGTTAGGATTCCATCCAGCCTGTAAACACTAAAATGTTCGTTCGAGCCTCTTATTCTTTATATTATGATACATTAAAACTGCATCTAAGTTTGGAAAATTATTCTCGGGAAAAGCATGAAAATGCACAAAATTTAATACAGAACTCAACAGTTTCCAGGGTCCTAAGGCGAGCTCTGGACATCGGCCGTAATGGGTGTGCTTGTAGCGCACGTTCCTTCGCTTCGCTCGATCAAATAAACTTTAACCCCCATTTTTAATTTCCCTCCTTCATCTCTGTGGTGTTCTGTTTATACTGTAACTTGACTGTTTGGATTACTACTATTTATTCGAGATTTTCGAAATTGAAAAGGCTATCACAAAATTCTGTGGTGTCTAGTAGCGACAATACAAAACATCAAAACTAGTAAAGATGACTCACTTGATGTATAAACGACCGTTTTTGTAGCATAAATATTAATTCGTGCTTATCTGGATTATAAATAACCTGGTCTCAATAACATAAGAAAACAATAAACTATTTATATATAATATTAAACAGGGCAAATATGTAACTTAAGAACAATAGCTGTAGGTTAGCAAGCCCACTGCTAAACATATACAACAATAAGCAATTAAAAGTTTTCTCCCTCTCAAATCGGTTAACGGAAGTTTCAGAGATACGCATTATTTAGCTTATGATTATAATACAAAAATTATTCTTTTATTTACAACTATTTGACAAGGCGAAAGAACGTCAGAAATTAACAGACAAAAGATGAAGTACACGAGAACTTAAAGATGTGCTTGATAAACAATTACACAAGAAGTCACTTAAACAAATTGTAAGTGTTTTTTGTTGTCAATGAAGAGCATGTTCTTCGCAAGTAGCATGATCATCTCATGGACTCTGTATCAGTAGACAATATAACTAATTAAGTTTAATCTCTTTCATTATGGATCTTACACTCCGTATGATCTTGAGAAGAAATATTTCTATATTCTTGTACCAGTAGTTCTCTTTGAGAATTTTCGAGAAAGATTAGTAATTCGGTCTAATTGTGCAGATCGTCCATATCTTTGTCATCTACACTAATATAGGTTTCGTTCAGAAATATGTTTCCTACTACAACAAGGAATGACTCATCTAATTTTATACTGTGACAACAGATGCGGCACATCTGCACTGACCATGCTCTTCATTCATTCAGTTCAGCAACGTACTTTCCTTTGCTACGTGCCATGCATGTTACCATGACTAGCTTAAGCTGGCGTTAGTTAAAGAAAAAAATGCGAACAGCTCACAACTAAAATAACAAAAAACAGCAACGTATTAAGATGTTCGTCTTTCCTGTTTTAAAGAAAAGAATCATTATTCACAAGTTGTTCTGAAATTTATAAAATTATCAGAGACTGGTTCTTATAGTGAGATTGTATAGTCACGCTAATAATCCTAGCGGATTTGTTACGTACTGCATACAATAGTATTAAATAAAATTGTTTGATAACTAAGGAAACCCATATAATACTACGTTTTACGTGTCGAAAAAAAAAAAAACCTTTATTTTTCTACTATTTGCCCCACAACAGATGCACTACTTTGCACTAATACAGATATCCTACGTTAAGCTTCACACCTACTGTTTCACGTGTACGTCATATTATATACATTTAACAATTATCGAAATCACCTACTTTCACGTATGAATACGAATCAGCCTAAAGATAGAGAGTAAGGTAAATATTTAGAATGCTTTCTTATTCGGGGTTAGCCAGTACTTTTTCAAGAAAGGATAGGTCACACACTGTTTTATAAATGTATAATACGCGTAAATCGTACGCACTACACAGACATTCAATTTAATGGATTTTTTTAAGTGATAAAAATAAAATATTTTATCAACTGTTGATTAACGTTTTGTTATGAGTACACCTCTGAGTAATCACCCAAGCTAAATGGAAGTCCATAAACTAAGTGGATTAAGGAGGTAAAGTGCTCTAAGCCTAATTGAAACTTTATTTAATATAATAATAAAGAAATGAAGTCCACAGAGTTTTTAACATTAATTGATTTACATAACATCTAGAGAATAATTACATTAAAATCATAGTCGCTGAATCTATATACTATGTAAAACGATAGCACTCGAACAGCACACTGTAATATAAAATATTAAACTCATTTAAATAACTCCAAGTGATTTATTTTCTTTATTTACTTCGTATTTTGCAATAACATTGATATTTTCTTCCTCATTATTCGGCGATGGTTCGTTTGAAACACAATAGTAAACTCTTTTTTAAAACAAAACATTAAAAAAAACACTTGAGGGTGTCTGTGCCTAATAGCATCGTAGTACTGAATGGCAAATTTATTCTTTCTCTAACTATTAACATGTTGCTCAATGTAACACGGGAAAAAAATCTCTAAAAAACTGAATTATGGCCCAACAAACAATAAAAAATCTTTCGGTAAAGATGTGAAACTAGTGACCGTATCTTTAAACATCTAATAAAATATATGTAGAATTAATGGCTCTTTGAATTTCACAGTGTAGTACCGATGATTTTGCAAGTATCAATTTACAACGAAGACATATAGTGCAGGGAAGTACAGCAAACCCAGTTGGATAATCTGCGAAAGTACTGATCACCAAGCATCGTAATGCTACTAGCTCATTAGTATGGTTATAGGGAAGTACTGTCAACTTATCGTTTTATTACAAGGTCTGCTTTCTTTGACAAAAATTACGTATTATAAACTTCAATTATTAGTTTGTTATGGTTTGTTAACAGTAAGGAAAGATATCAGTTATAACCACACGTATTAATAAACAGAACATATTATCAGCTTGAATAAAGTTTTTTTAAAAATACACCAACACTGAGATCACAGAGAGATATCTTAAATATATATTTTTTAACAAATACACTACAATCATACTAGTTATGTACTGTTTGTTACAAATACACTATAATCATACTAGCTATGTACTGTTTGTTACAAATACACTACAACCATACTAGTTATGTACTGTTTGTTACAAATACACTACAACCATACTAGTTATGTACTGATTGTTACAAATACACTATAATCATACTAGCTATGTACTGTTTGTTACAAATACACTACAACCATACTAGTTATGTACTGTTTGTTACAAATACACTACAACCATACTAGTTATGTACTGATTGTTACAAATACACTACAATCATACTAGTTATGTACTGTTTGTCACAAATACACTATAATCATACTAGCTATGTACTGTTTGTTACAAATACACTACAACCATACTAGTTATGTACTGTTTGTTACAAATACACTACAACCATACTAGTTATGTACTGTTTGTTACAAATACACTACAATCATACTAGTTATGTACTGTTTGTTACAAACACACTACAATCATACTAGCTATGTACTGTTTGTTACAAACACACTGCAATCATACTAGCTATGTACTGTTTGTTACAAACACACTGCAATCATACTAGCTATGTACTGTTTGTTACAAATACACTACAACCATAATAGTTATGTACTGTTTGTCACAAATACATTACAATCATACTAGCTATGTACTGTTTGTTACAAACACACTACAATCATACAAGCTATGTACTGTTTGTTACAAACACACTACAATCATACTAGCTATGTACTGTTTGTTACAAACACACTACAATCATACTAGCTATGTACTGTTTGTTACAAATACACTACAATCATACTAGTTATGTACTGTTTGTTACAAACACACTACAATCATACTAGCTATGTACTGTTTGTTACAAACACACTGCAATCATACTAGCTATGTACTGTTTGTTACAAATACACTACAACCATAATAGTTATGTACTGTTTGTCACAAATACATTACAATCATACTAGCTATGTACTGTTTGTTACAAACACACTACAATCATACTAGCTATGTACTGTTTGTTACAAACACACTACAATCATACAAGCTATGTACTGTTTGTTACAAACACACTACAATCATACTATATGTGCTGTTTGTTACAAATACACTGTCATACTGTTATGTACTGTTTGTTACAAATACACTACAATCATACTAGCTATGTACTGTTTTACAAATACACTACAATCAGACTAGCTATGTACTGTTTTACAAATACACTACAATCAGACTAGCTATGTACTGTTTGTTACAAACACACTACAATCATACTAGCTATGTACTGTTTGTTACAAACACACTACAATCATACTAGCTATGTACTGTGTGTTACAAACACACTACAATCATACTAGCTATGTACTGTTTTACAAATACACTACAATCATACTAGCTATGTACTCTTTTACAAATACACTACAATCATACTAGCTATGTACTTTTTTTTACAAACACACTACAATCATACTAGCTATGTACTTTTTTTTACAAACACACTATAGCCCAAATATTATTACACTAAACATGCATTATTTGAAAATAAACTACAATACAAAGATCAATATCACATTGAATTTATATTCATGCACAAATATACAACACAAAAATTGAAGTCGCATTAAATATGTATTCTTTTACAAATACATCTACAACACAAAGGATCACAAAAAATCATGAATATGTATTATTTTACACATACACTAAAACAAAAGTATCCCTAAACAATTCACTCCAAATGCACATATGTAAATGTACATTAAAACACAAAGATAGAAATAGTCAAGTTAACTACACATTCTTTATTCATATTGGATAAAACAAAAGTATCCTGAGAACTTGCCTAAATACTCATCTTTGATTTTCAAATGAATATTAGAGCTAAAAATTAAAGAACATAAAAGGATGATAAATCGAACACAATTGCTTAGCTTACAAGGGCTTGCGGTCAGGTTAAGAACAGTAACTGGAATAATTAACACACAATTACTCATCTTACAAGAACGTGTGGTCAGGTTAAGAAGAGTAAGTGGAGTAATTATTCACACAATCATTTATCTTCATACTGAGAATTTATCTAAATACTCATCTTTGTTTTTACAAATTATACTAGAATCAAAGATTACAGAACATTAAATACTTTTCCACTGATTACTGATACAGCAGTTTTCCTTACGATGACATTGAAACTATTCAAGATAAGCTTACTTTGTCTGTGCACAAGTGTATGTTACTACTTGCACCAATTATGACATGCTAAGATACACATAATATACACAAAGTCTATGTAGTCTTCTTGAATGCATTCTGAGGTAGTAGTGAGAAGTTCCCCAATGGCAAAGCAAAACGTCTGCAGACTTACTATGCTACAAACCAGGGTTTGGTACCTATGGTGAGTAGAGCACAGATAGCTCATCATCTAGCTTTTTGCATAACTTCAAAGAAAGAAAGAAACAAAATCGTAAGAAAGAAGTGACAGATTGTGAATTAACCCTAAATTATGTAATTCAAGCTAATTCCTTAGAGTTAAGGAAAGGTATCTTAACTAAACTTTAGCTGTTTCAAATATTTCTGATCAAATAAATCATGCTTGGTGAGTTACATCCCTTTAAACTTTTATTCCAGTTATTTAACAGTTAGATGATTGCGTCAAAAAATAAATCCACCCACTATTGTGGCCAAAAAACACTGTCTACAATACAAAAGGTTTAAGTCACTTATTACACAAGAATTACTTATTATAGATAAGTGAAGTTTATTATATTAACATTATTTTGGAGCATCACCTCATTGTTACATCCATGTCACCCCATATGATTATGTTCTATCTGAAGATGTAGCAATAGTATGAAATGTAGTTTCTACTCCAAATGGCTCAATCATAAGTATATCATATCTAAAACACACAATTCTCAATGCATGCTTTCTATAATCTTCTTATTGTACAGTGATGATGGTTGCTCAATGCTTGTTTCAACACCCATATTACATAGAAATTCACTGGTTCTTCACCAGATGATTTAACCAGTATGCTATCATATAGAATACTGTGATAAATTATTTCATTCTACACTTGCTTCAAGTATGTGACATTTTAGCAGCCAGTATAATTGGAAGCCTTATCATTGTGAACTTATATCCTATTAGCCTCATTGCCAAGCAGATTCTTCTTAATTATGCTGTAAACTGTTGCATAGGATACATGGAAAACTTTTGTCAATGACCTTTCTCTTTGTGGATTCTCCCTTTGTTTACTATATTTGGGGTATGACGTTTTGTAGGTCTCTTTATGATGATTCTGGAGTCCCAAGCTGATCCACATTCGTCACTTCCATTAAGTATAATCTTGTAAATTCTAAACTCCCAATCTGAAAACATATTTATGATTTGAATGTGTAAATATTTTATATTTCTTTGTTTGTTTTTGCATTTCATGCAAAGCTACATGAGGGCTATCTATAATTTAGCAGTATAAGACTAGAGGGAAAGCAGTAAGTTATCACCATTTACTGCCAACTTTTGGGCTACTCTTTTACCAATAAATAGTGGAATTGACTGTAATATTATAATACCCCCACAGCTGAAAAGGCAAGCATATTTGGTATGACAGGGATTTGAACCTGTGACTCTCAGATTACAAGCCTAGCACTCTAATTATCTGACCATGGTGGGCCATTTTGCATTTACAAGGCTCTTAGACCACATTTGGAATATTGTGTTCAGTCTTGGGCTCATTACTTCAGAAAAGACATTGAAATGTTGGAAAGAGTTCAGAGAAGGATTACTAGATTGGTGCCTGGGATGGAGGGGCTTTCATATAAGGAGAAGTTGAAATCTCTCAAACTGTTTTCTCTTGGGAGGAATCTCACTGAGATGTTTAAGATTCTAAAGAAAACTGACAGTATTGATGCATCATCTTTATTTCATATTTAACAGTGAAAATACTAGGACTAGGTAAGGTAGGAGACATCTTCTGCTAAGAAAGTTTAATTTTTCCAATAGGGTGACTGGGGCTTTGGAATGTGTTGCCTTCAGATGTTGTGGAAGTAATATATTTAAGTGAGTTAAAAGAAAGCTTGATAATATGTAAATCAGTGATTCCCAACCAGGGTTGCTCGCACCCACAAGGGGTGCGAGATAGCATTCCAGGGGGTGCGAGATAACATTTGTTTTGGCCATCTTCACCTTTATTCTTAAATAAATCATTACCGTGAAGGGTGCGAGAACATATTAAAATTTTTTAGGGGTGCAGGGCATAAAAATGGTTGGGAACCACTGATGTAAATGATAAAAACTGGCTTTATGATTATTATTTTTTTAATTAATTTACTAATAGTTTCAGTTTAGTTTAGAGGATTGAACAGTCAAGATGGACTAACAGGTCACATTTTGTTTCAAAACATTTCCTAAAACAATCAAATGCCAAAGAATGTTAAAATGTAGTTCTAATATATGCTACGCCACAGCAACATTATATCAGCAATGGTTGTCAAGTGATTGCTGACCTACAATTTTAAATCGTTTATCATAACATATTCAACACTTTATATAGCTGATCTATAATTTTGAACTGATAGCCTAGAACTGATAGATAACTAGTAACCAGCAATCAACACCATGCAACTATTGAAATACTTTTGTCTAACCTAATAGAATCTTACTCTTAGAACATGCCCACAGCTCCAAAGTGAGGAGCACGTTTTTGCAGCACCGTTATTTAAGGTAGTTTATTTTTATACACATAAAATTATAAATACAACTTATAATAAAAGTTCTTTCTATGCATATAATAGAGCAAACAACAAAAATAACGGCCATTTCAAATTAGTCGGCGCAAAGAATAGCAGTAGAACAGAATAACGTATTTTATCCATGTGTACAATAATACTCTTTACCTTAACGTGTCAGTTAAATTTACATAAAAAAAAGATGAGCTACGTTTGTGTATGGACAAATAATCACACTGGATAAAAGGTCATTATCATTTTATACGTAGATAAAACTATATAAATGTTATTCTTCTTAGGATTGCGAGTTTTTGCTCTGACGATCTTAATTCAATCAAAACGATAAAAAAACAAAAAAAATGTAACCAGGTTAGCGGAACATGGGTAATTGTACGAAAAAGAATCAACAACCATGACTGTGACAATAAGTGCACGAACTATGTAATTTAATCGTTGCAAATATTCTGAAAAATTAAGCGAAGAAAAAAAACTAAAGATACGATAATGATTCTCTTACAGTTCCAAGACAAGAACAATTTCGGAGCCGATGTCAAAGACATCATGTAGTTGTACGATGTTATCATGGTGTGCTGACCGCAGAATGTACACTTCTCGGTGTATGTCCTCAAGGGCCACGCCCCGTCTGCTGCTGGCGATACGGCGTTTGCGAATGAACTTGGCGGCAAAATCTCGCCCAGTCGCTTTCTCTACGCATCGCTTAACGACAGCAAACTGACCACTAAAAGATGTAAAAGAAATCAAGGATTAGCAAAGTGGGATGATTATATATGTATATGATTAGCATATCCTAAAACTACAATACACATATACATACACAAATACGAGCCACGTACGTTGACATAGATATGGCATAAATAATGTTAGTTAAATAGATTATACAAGGTAAACATGTTCACAAATGTTTCACAGACGAGAAAACCTTGACGATAGAATTCATTATTTAATTCATTCATTTGTTATATCTTGTTAAAAATCTAAATCTAAGGGATTAAGGAAAACTTATCATGACAGAAAAATGCATAACAGTAAATTGACAAACAATGATTTCTAAGTCTAATGAAAATCATTTTATGTAGAGTAGACACGAGGTGTTCCTACAAGCCCGGCATGGTCAGGTGGATTAAGGCGTTCCCTTCGTAATCGGAGAGTCGCGGGTTCGAATCCCCGTCGCACCCAACATGCTCGTTATAATGTTTCGGTTCATTCCACTATTCGTTGGTAAAAGAGTAGGTCAAGAGTTGGCGGTGGGTGATGATGACACTGCTAAATTAGGGATGGCTAGTGCAGATAGCCCTCGGATAGGTTTGTGCGAAATTAAACAAACAGAAGATTGATTTGTCTTCTAGCAATTAATGAAAGTTACTAAGCCAATTAACTGGCAAACAAATAAGTCAAGTCCTGAACAATCGACTTGTTATACTGTCGTTACTCCACACACACAATGTAGAAACAACTACTTTTTAACAATGTTTTTTGAGTAGAGAGTTCTTATAAATCTCACTCTAAACAGCTTCAGAGGATCATTAGACCATAAAATTAAGACATCTGCGACCCAAGCTGTACTTAAAACAAATGTTCCATCAACGTTGTTTTTTTTAATGTTATTCTTGGGTACGAGTTTATTGAAAGTAGCACTTAACCTTAAATGTTAATATAAAACTTCGCTACACATGCAGCATTACAGTGTGAAGTACCAGCAAACATCTCACTTTTCCAATCTGAAAGGAACCTGAAAGTAACACGTGGAATAAACGACAGGATCAGAGACTCCTTCCCCTATATTTTACACTACTGACCAGAAACTAGTCAGCAGCTCCTGGCACTACATGGACTTTGGCTTTTGGCTGGCTTTGAACTGATTAACGGAATCGACTGCCTTTTTTATAATGTATCCAAAGCTGAAAGGCTTCTTCAAAACCATCACGACATTCACATCAAACCTTTCGATGATACAGCTCAGAAGGTTATCTATCAAACCAAATTATATATCATACTTTAATGGACCCCTTACTTATATGATACTGAAACATTTTATTATGCGATGTGCGACCCCTAACTTCGCGAATCGTTTATCCTGTGTGCATATACATTTGCAATAGAGGTTACGATTTTCTTGTTTCGCCTCCATTTCCCATCACGGAGAACTTTATTTTTTCTATTCTCGAGGTGCAGATATAACGTAAAGATTACGTGACACGCTGATCTAATGCACTGGCGCCACTTTTATAAACATAATAATACCGTCTGTTGTATGTCCATGTAAATACTTCGCAGAGTGTAGAATGGATCTTCACTAAAATTGGTATGAAGGTTCATTAGGTCCATGGGGAAATACATACAAATTTTCAATTTCACGATTTTTATTATGTTTTGAGCGGTTTTTTTGTTTTTTTAACCACTACTGCGCCTCTGTTGATGGATCTTCATCAAATTTGGCATGAAGGTTTGTTGGGTCTATTAAGAGATACATGAAAATTTACGGTTTCACATTTTGTGTTTTGCTATTTTTATGGGCGTTTTGGTGTTTTTTTTTTAATTATTTAAATCATCACGTGCTAAGATAACCTTTCATTAATCATGAATTTGCATACCTTCCGTCCAGAGTACAAGTACCCAAGCTAGTTTGTCGTAACATGTATTTCAAAATTTCATAATACAAATAACAAACATAACAAAGGTGGTGTGCTTAAAGCTGTTTGGATAATACTTTTTCTTGGACACTTTTCAAATTTCAGTTAATTTACGTTACTCCTTTTATTTTTCAACATATTCTGGCCAGTAATATTGTCATATTCGAAACAGTTAACATTTGCCTGAAATATTTTCAGAAGTTCATTGGCATCGTTGTGATAACTATTGACAGTTATTTATTTTTTATTTGTACGTTGTACGAGATACGATTTCCGTACACGTAATTATAACGAACCTGATTTCAGACAGTAATTAATCAGCTATAAGGACACTAAATTAATTATCCGATCACCAATGAAAATATACTAACACGAATTCCAATGATTAATGGTCTGGAAAAAAAAAACATTGTAGATGTTTGACCTTGCGTTTTCTCGTGTTCAATATTACCGCAAGAAAGGATGCATCGAGCTTGTGAACAAAGTTCAAAATTATATACATGTATACAGACCCATACACATAAAAAAAGGTTAGACTAAAACAAGTTTCAGTAGAAACGTATAGTTTGTGGGAGAATCACAACCTACAGATCTGGCAGTTACTACAGATGTTTGAAACACATACGTAGAAAATAATCAACAAAAAACATAGGTGTCTCTACAAAATGACTTTGAAACTGTATTTACTTATCATGTAACATCACCAGGAACTATAGTCAAAAATATTAATCTTATGTCAGAATTTCGCCATTCATTCATTAATTAATGCAACTATACTATTTACCCAACGTTGACATCTGAGAAGCAAAAACTCATATTCAGTATTACTGTCTGTCGTGTTTATGTAGTCCAGAGTCTTTTGACGAAAAGAACATAGAACAAACTGAACCTTTGACGTCACTTCCGTTGATACTACTTATCTTGAAGATGAAACAGAATTTACTGAGTTATTCTTCTAAGTCCATTTAAAAACATATAAAATGTGACATGAAAACATAAGTCGTTTGTCAAATTTCTTTAGTCAACACCCAATTTTTCTACTTTAACCACTGAAAAACTCACAATGTTGGTCATTGTATTACGCTTGATGTGAAGTCTATTTAGCACAACATCCTACCAATTTGCTGAAAAAAAAGAAAAAGTTGAAAATTTTCCATTCAATTTCCTAGAACCTTAACTATCTAAATATATAAAAATACGTAGCTTGCAGTTGACGTTGGTTAAAAAGATGTTTTTTAAAGACTATTTACATGAAAAAAAGGATCACTTTCAAAACTCAGTATTAGCAGCTGCTATAAATTCACTTGAAGGCCTGCGCTTTTTATATACATTTTATATTCTGTTGATATTACTATAAAACAAGAGGGTTAATCGAAGTTTACAAGAATGACTTGCATGTGCTAATACATTGGTATGTCGTCATTGATGCGAGAAGTGATACTACATAGGACACCTTTAGTACCTTTATACTTGATTCACAAAACATTTCTAATCATTTATTATTTAATGACGCCACGAGTGGAATTTTGGCTGGAGACGTGTCACAGTTCTTTCCAAAAAGAGCATTATATCTCAATCTCAAAGGAGATTTTCTAAAAGTAGGTCAGTTTTATGCGATTAGCATGATGATTAATTCAAACATTTACCTCTAATTCACAATGATGTGATTAAAAACGTACTTAAATTTTTCAACAGAAAATACGGTACCTTCAACTCAATTTGAACGATTTATGCATTTATACAATTGTTAATTTGCTGCCTCATAAATCGACACTTGATTCGGACAAATGGCATAGTTTCAATATTTTTGAAGCCTTCTACATGTAAAGTTTTCTTCGAAACTAACTTTCACAAACAGAGATTACTCACTATTATACACACACACATATATAGACAAATACACACGTACATATATATTCACTTAAGTTGAGAGGGCAAACCCTTTTACAGATGTAGTGTCAGTTTTTATATTTAGGCAGTATATTTGTTTGTTTGTTTTTTAATTTCGCTCAAAGCTACTCGAAGGCTATCTGCGTTAGCCGTCCCTAATTTAGCAGTGTAACATTAGAGGGAAAGCAGCTAGTCATCACCACCCATCGCCAACTCCTCGGGCTACTCTTTTACCAATGAATAGTGGGACTGGCCGTAACTTTATACCACCCCCACGGCCGAAAGGTAGAGCATGTTTGGTGCGACGGGGATTCTAACCGGCGACCTTCAGATTACGAGTCGAATGCCTTAACCCACCTGACCATGCCAGGCCCACTTAGGCAGGATTCTTTACAGTAGGTGCATGTGACTTATTGGTGATAAATTTCAACAATAAACATACAGCACACAGATCACTTGTTTTAAATAATATATTAAAATAAGTCAAACGTACATACAAGTTCTTATTACACTATTATTTATCAGAGTTGTTTCAAGACCTTTAAACAATCGTCAGAACCCATACAGACTAGTTCAGTTACTTTAGAAGATAATATTGGTATTTGATTCTTTTTTAATTTCGCGAAAAGCGACACAATGGCTATTTGCGCTAGCCTTCCCTAATTTAGCAGTGCAAAACTAGAGGAAAACCAGCTACTCATCACCACCCCCGCCAATTCTTGGGCTTTTCCTTTACCAACGAATAGTGGGATTGATGGTCACTTTACAACGCCTCCACGGCTGAATGGGCGAGCATGTTTGGTGTGACAAAGATTCGAGCCCGCGACCCTCAGATTATGAGTCGAGCGCCCTAACCACCTCGTCATCACTGATCTTCTTTACTCTGTTTTTATAACACAATCTGTGAGAAGTTCGCTTTTAAAATCGTCACTGTACTTTAGTTAAACTAACAATTACGGTCTAAGTTTTATTATACAAATTACGTTTTCGAAGCATATTTATATCTCGACAAAGGTCTAGAATATTCCACAAACTAATATATATATATTATGAAGGGCCTGGCATGGCCTAGCGCGTAAAGGCGTGCGCTTCGTAATCTGAGGGTCGCGGGTTCGCGCCCGAGTCGCGCCAAACATGCTCGCCCTCCCAGCCGTGGAGGCGTTATAATGTGAAGGTCAATCCCACTATTCGTTGGTAAAAGAATAGCCCAAGAGTTGGCGGTGGGTGGTGATGACTAGCTGCCTTCCCTCTAGTCTTACACTGCTAAATTAGGGACGGCTAGCACAGATAGCCCTCGAGTAGCTTTGTGCGAAATTCCAAAAAAAAAAAAAACAAAAAAATATATATTATGATGCAATAATACTCAAATACGAGAGAAAATCTTAGAAGATTCCAGTAATATGACGCAATAATATAACAATCACAAATTCATAACTATTGAAAATTATTCGAAAACAGTCACGTAAACGAACCTCTCATAACTATCTTTTCTAAAAATAACTCAATTTAACATTCGCGTTAAACTTCAACCTGAAACAGTAGCGTACATCTAACACAATGCTGTGTTTAAGTTTCATACTTCTGGGACTCCATAGCATACACCTCTTAAATCTCATGATTTAACTTTTATGTTCTTAAATTTTTAAGTTACGTTTGTAACAATGATTTCACGTATACGTCAGTTACATACCATATTCTATAAGTGTCTTAACTAAATTACACTGTACAAAGACCCTTTACGGTTATGAACATTTTCTTATTGTACTTTACTTTCAGTTATGGTTTATAAATAGACCTTACGATTATAACAGATTATACTCATTCTGTATGAACCCTACAAATTACAATTTATGTGGTGAGTTCACCATTATAAAGTGTCTCATCTCCATTTACAGAATACAAAGGGACATTAACATTATACGCAATTGTATTTTACTCCAATTATAGTCCGCATAGGAACTTTATCATTATAAATGCCTAATCCCTACTAATAGATTACTAAGGGACATTAACATTATAAGTATAGCTTACTTCTTGTCTCTCATCCCTAGTTATGTTCTACAAATAACTTCACCATTATACATATTAAAGAAACAATTAGATTAATTAATTAATTCAAGAACATAAAAAGTCACCTTCACACGTTTTCGAACACTGCAAGTCAAATAAACACAACATAACCATAGAAAACACTCAAATACTAAATAAAGAAACAAACATAAACAAACGCAAAATTAAAGAAGCCTTACTTATACAACAACTTAAACCCAAAATAAACCAATATAAAGGAACGCCTTTATACCTATATTAATATAATAAAATAAATAAAATTATATATTCAAACATCTAACGCCGCCCTCTACATTCCGACACTCAGTTACACAACCCCTTTCAAACATGTGGTCAGCTTCCGGTCAGTTACCTCTTTCTTTGTGAACCTGACGATGACCGAAGAAGGTCGAAACGTTGTTCGCTCTTCTATGTAAAATATTTTCTCAACCCAAACGAGCCGTTTTTGCATATAAATTTTCACTGTCATGTAAATACGCGTGCCCCTTAGTATCTAAATATGCATGTGCAAACACATAGTTTCAACAGATGTAAAACAAATGTGGATATAAGAATACTTTAGCAAATATATTGAAAAATAACATATTAGAAGCTTATCAAAGTTTTCAAAGAGGTCTAACGTTAGGCCAGAGAATAGCATCGTACGTTTATTTATGGATAGGTTTAATTATAGTAAAATTTCGCCGTAACTAAACTAATTCAAAAACTATACACGAGTTATTATAGTGTTACTTGATCCAATAATCCGTACTCGATAACGATTTAACTATCGTGTCTATAGTCTTGTGTTTAAAGTACTATTATGATTGCAACACAGCTACTAGTTTGACCTACATGTTTAGCAGGTCTCTCTGGTAGTAGTAAATAATTCGGAGTTGATACCTTAAGAAGTTGACATGTGTCAAAGACGCCAACTTTAGTAAGCAATTAAAAGTTTATAATTTATAAAACACTTAATTAATTATAAATTTAATTATTTTAATAATAACATGTAAATGAAATGAATTGCCCACAAAGACAACGATTTATTATGTAGTTTAAAATGTAATAGGAAATATGATAATTTTTAAAACAATAAAGAAAGCAATACGTAAATTATAACTTCCAAAATGCCACCGAAAATCATGCATGTAATTTATGATAACTTCATGGTATGAATATAGTGTGATAATCAGAAAGAAAGAAAATAAACAAAACGCCAGTTCATAAAGAAATTACTATCTGTATTACTTCATCCACAATACAACCATACCTGTTGTTATACACGTATTGTATAATAGGTAGCTTCAGTGTCTGGATAAAAATGATAATCACAAAAAAAAAAGAGAAAAGAAACGTCTGTGTACAGTTTATGACGTACTAATACGTCTATTACAAAACTAAATATAATATATAAGTAATTTTCAAACGATGAATTATGTGTGTATGTGTTTTTATTATAATAAAACCACATTGGACTGTCTACTGTTTTCACCGTGGGGAATCGAACCCCTGATTTTAACATTGTAAATCCGAAGACTTACCGCTGTCTCAGCGGAAAAATGAATGCATGTATTTGGATAAATTATGCAATAATTTAAGAACAGTTAATAATACATTTGAATACATCAGTTTTATTTGCTCATTACCAACAGCAGTAGATTAAAAACTAGTGTCACCAACGTGATTTTCATCTATCTAGTTTAAATACACTCATGAAGTAGTGGACCCATTCACCTATTTATCTTTAAGTTGCGAAAGACAAGCAAGATAACTACCAGAACATAAAAACTTGAGGTAATTTACAAGTTTTAACCTTATAACTATAGTGTTCTTCAAAAAGCATTATTACACAACGCTTTTTAAAGGCATTACCTGAACAAGCTAAAATATCATTGGAGGATAAGATATAATCTTTTCATTCACTTACGTATAAACAATTTATATTATTGATTTACTATAAACGATTTACTAAGTCCGTAAATTTTATTGTTTTCTAAATTATTTAAAACAAGGTAGATAATCAGTTTCAATTCATATGGTCTAGATATGCAGTTATCTTAAAGACAGTAAGCCAGTAAGTAATTTGCATATTTATGACTTGAGAAAGAAATTTACTACGTGCATTTAATAAGTCATCGTATATGTAATAAAAAGTTAGGGGGTCGCAAAATACTTTAATCACAATACAGTATAAACAGTAACTTTATTTACATTTGTATTAGGTTGTCCAGAAATAAATGTTGGAATTCTCACCACGACATTTAGAAGCTGAATATTGAGTAACTTATTGTTGGTTAGTTGGTTTAATCTAACGTTTGTCGGTTACAAGGCCCGACACGGCCAGGTGGTAAAGGCACTGGACTCGTAATCTGAGGGTTGCGGGTTCGAATCCCCGTCACACAAAACATGCTCGCCCTTTCAGCCGTGGCGGCGTTATTATGTGACGCTTAATCCTACTATTCATTTGTAAAAGAGTTGCCCAAGAGTTGGCGGAGGGTGGTGATGACTAACTGCCTTCCATCTAGTCTTACACTGCTAAATTAGGGACGACTAGCGACAGATAGCCCTCGAGTGGCTTTGGGCGAAATTCAAAACAAACCAAATCTTGTCGCTTACAAGGTGCATTATTGTCTGCTGTTTCCACTGAACTCAAAGTAAGTTTCACAACCACCAAGGTAGCATGGACAGGAAGGACTTTCGTCTGATTTTCTTCTACGACTCAAAACTTGGACGAAAAGCTACCGAAACTACACGGAACATCAATCAGGCATTCGGCCATGGATCTGTTACTGAACGTACAATTTAGCGTTGGTTCCAAAGGTTTCGACATGGAGATTAAAGTCTTGAAGACCACGAAGGTCGTGGAAGGAAGCCATCCTTAGATGAAAACATATTAAAGGAAGCATATGAGACAGACCCTCGCATAACAGCACGTGAGCTTGCAGAAAAGCTAGGAACAAGCAAATCAAGCACTGCCAACCACCTCAGTGCGATTGGTAAGGCAAAAAAGTTAGGTACGTCAGCATGAGCTGACTGAAGATCAACATTGGCAAAAGTGTGTTGAAGTAAATGGTGCTTACTTTGATTAAAGCATGTTTTACAACACTGGTTTACACGTTTCCAAACTTCGCAGTTCAAAAACGACATTTATTTCTGGACAGCCTGATACTTATGGCAAAGTTATTAAAACTGGTTGCCGCCGTTTTTGACTTTGGAATACTGGCCAGACAGCTAGCCAAAACAAACTGACGTTTACTCTCACAATACACACAGTTTAAAGTGCAGAGAATATTTTGTGTTAGCTCCGAATTTCAAAACTATTACAGGGCGAACCCACACCCAAAGAATTTCATACCAAAAATATAAAACAACTCAAATGTTTTATAATGTGAAATACATCTTATCGTGATATACAGATCTTAACTTTGCTGGATGCACAAACTTCATATGCAGTATTTGACCTTTAACTATAGCCGCACACACGCACGCACACGCACACACACGTGTATATAATAACAGATCCTACAGTCTTCAATGCTATTATCCCCCCTTGTTTAATCGCCCAAAGTGGAGCTAGGTGCAAAGGTTCTGAAGGCTTCAACAGAAGTGATGCATTGGAGTCGTCCATTGACAAGTTACACACACACTGTTGAAGGCCTTTCAATTAGAAATACATATATATCCGCTCACTTTAACAAAATGACAAAAAAGGAAAATTTGTAAGAAAGAGAAGAAGCTTTGGACCCAACTATACCTCAAATTATAGCTTCGTTTCATTTTTCATGGGCAACAAACGTATATACCAGAAGCCCCATGAAACTGCGAGCATATTCTGACACATATTGAAACGCTCAATTAAAGCAAGTCCAATCATATACGTTTTTCAAATAGTAAAAACAATCCGCTTTGACTACTTTACAAAAAGATATAACGCAATATACAATAAGTTCAACATATACACCTCTGTTCTGATTCGTGTCTAATAAATAATCAGAAAGCTCTACGAATCATTTTCGTGTTGCATCTATCATACATCAGTATTTGTTATATCATTCTTCAAAAATAACTTCCACGTATATGGGATATTTTAAAAACGTAGTTATAGCTCTTATTATAAACAGACAAATTCTCTCAGCCCTTACAGGTCGTTGCTAGGAGACAATATAGGCTAAAACTGGGAACAGTTACAGCTTTGTCATGAAAAAGCCCAGTTTCCAGTGTTGTTAGAACGCAGACTTACCACTGTGCCATTGGTGGGCTGATCGTTTATTGTTAATAAACTGTCAAAATGCTATGAAATTAATCAAGACATCAGAGCTTAAACAATAACGTAGAACATCCCTATTCAGGGCCATGTCCACGAAGAGACTGACTGTAACATTTAGTGCTATTTTATTATTTCTCTTTATTTGATTGTACAGGGTGTTCGGAAAGTCGCTGTGCACTTATATATTTATTAACAGACATGTTTCAATATAGAATACATGTTTGGTTGGTTTTTTGAATTTCGCGCAAAACTACTCGAACCCGCGACCCTCAGATTACAAATCGCACGCCTTAACACGCTTGGCCATGCCGGGCCATAGAATACAGGAGGTAAATATGAATGACAATTATAAACAATGTTGAAAGTGACCTCCGTTGGCATCAATACAGGCTTAGATCCTTCTTATTTTGTTTCTAAACACCGCTATCAGTTGCTGGCTTGAAATAGACTGAATAAAATATGATTACAAAACTACACAGTGACTTTCGAAACACCCTGTATAAACTCGCAAAGAGTTCCACATTAAATATTTCTCTTCATTTGGTCGCAAACAGTTGCACAGCAAAAAAAAATCAATTTTTTCACTTGAAATAATTATCAGTCGCATTTTTCGCATATAAAAACATTTTAAATGCACAAGTGAAAATTAGGTCTAAGCTATATGTTACGGTCTAGTGCAAGTGGATGTAAACACTGAATGGGAAGACATACTTAGGATTATGATCATTATGTATAATAATACGATCTATCGCGAAAACTTGTCTCGTTTATGCTCGAATACTGCCGACAAAGTTAATTTTCTATATTATACGTCTCTCTAATAAACACACATGTATTGTATTTGTTTTCATTATATAGACCTTACTATACTATATTATCCTTCATGCATACATGCTGTGTGAGTGTAAAAAATCCTTTATTCAGTGCCAGATTAAGGAATTGGAGGAACAGAGTTTGTTTAAAACTAAGCACAAAACTACACAATGGGCTATCTGTGCTCTGCCTATCATGAGTATCGAAATCCTGTTTATAGCTTTGCAAGTATGCAGACATATCGTTGTGCCACTGGGGGGCTTGGAAGAACAGTGAAAAACTGTGAATGTCAAATACAATTCAACCCTATTTATTGAGTAATATTTGAGCAATACACAAATGAACGGTAGCTAACACATACAATATTAATTTTAAAGTTTATTACAAATATAAAGTAACAACAACGATTTTTTTCTTCTTCTACTTCTTAAATGACCTGGCCCGGCATGGCCAGGTGGGTTAAGGCGTTCGACTCGTAATATGAAGGTCGCGGGTTCAAATCCCCGTCGCACCAAACATGCTCGCCCTTTCAGCCGTGGGGGCGTTATAATGTGATGGCCAATCCCACTATTCATTGGTTGAAGGATAGCCCAAGAATTGGCGGTGGGTGGTGATGACTAGTTGCCTTCCCTCTAGTCTTACACTGCTAAATTAGAGACTGCTAGCGCAGATAACCCTCAAGTAGCTTTGCGCGAAATTCAAAAACAAACTTGTTAATGGCTGAGCAAATGTTTATTAAAAAATATTCTGTACGATCGTGTTAAATAAAAATAACACGTTTATACGAAACGACTAAAACTGCCGTTATCACCGTAACAGTTGCAAACACGTGAAATTCAATGAAGCATCCAGGTTTAGATTTTTTTTATCTTTAGTTAACACGAGGTTTTCAATGATATATCCAATATTTTACTTTTTTTCTCTCTTTATTTGGTATTCTTATTTCTAGTAAAGAAAATATGTTAGATAGGACTTTTGCAACTTGTTGCCAAATCATTTACATTTGTATAATCCTTAGTTTACACTTTTATTAAGTAACATTTATCTATGTCACTATATATATCTGTAAGACTGACAAGAACAACAGAAAAAAATATTCATATTATGACTTGCATTAAATTTTGTTTGTAATTCAGTTGTGGTACTTAATCACCATTTTAATTGGACAGGTTCAGAAAGTCATAATTAATCTACGAATAGGTTAAATAACCTTTTGTCGTAATTTACTAGGCACTGCTAGTTATCATACACATTTCTGTTATCTTCAACGCGGTATGCCTTCGTAAGGATGTTAAGCTTTTCATTTCAGCATCCTCAATTCCCATGGTACAGATATACTCATTAATCACTGGCTCATTCAAGTTCTCCACTCCCTTATTTTAAACTAAACAACGTAAAGAAGTACAGTGTGAGACACATCTATACATTCACTTTTATCATATGTCGAATCTGAATAGATTTATGCCACTCCTTTATTTGTAATTAATGCAAACGTGGTTCTGTTTCTTTAACCTCCTATTGTATAACAAAGCGCCAGAGAAGTAGTTGTAGTATAACCAACAATCAAATAAAAGATAGATATATATATATATGATAAATTCGAGTCAAAATCCTCTATACTTATTTATACAAATTAAGTAGCCTTTCTTAAAAATGTAACGTTCATGATATATGACTTGTTATTCACATAACCTACACGTTATGCTATTCTATTTAGTGTCCGTTTTCATATGGTTTTGAGTAATTGAGAAACATCTGTCAAGAATGTTTAGACAACATACAGAAAAGTAAACCTACTGTGAACCTGTACCTGGTTTCGATACCCGTGGTGAGCACAACACAGATACCCAATCGTGTAGCTTTGTGCTTAATAACAAACAAATAAAATATAAGGTATTGAAACCAGATTTTTGGCTTTATAAGCCTTCAGACTTATTTCCGAGTCGTCAGAGGCAAAACATTATCGTCGTCAGCTAGTATATTCATTACCACTCAGTTGCAACTGTGAATCCATATTGTTAATGTTTTATGAATATTGCAACACATGTTTTAAGACAGACATATAAACTGTGTGTGTACAACAAAAACAACGTGCCTACATATCATTCTAAACATTTATATGTCGTAAGTTAAGTGAATGTTGCAGTGTCCTGTTTGTGATAAAGCATGACTGTTTCAGTGTATTTTAGACGTACTATGAGTAAAACAGTTTCCACTTCATACTTCATTATTTTAATCTTCGCTTCTGCTTTTTTCAGTTTGTTAATTACTGAGTAGATTACAAACATTGTCAGAAAAACAAAGCTTAAACGTCAACTACACCTTGTAATGACTAAAATATTCACAACAAGAGTGTCATGAATAACCAGTCTCAATACGAAGTTGTAAACAACTGGAGCTCTTACCATCGTTACCACTTAAGTTTAATTAGTTACTTTTTGATCTTTATTTATATTAGTAAAGCCCAATCGCCAAATAATTCTTATATTTAAAAAAAATTATTCTAAGAGTCATGAAAATGTTGATGATATATATATCTAATATTGTTACATAGATTATACATATAAGTCATAAGTCACGAACCACACTAGACAACATCCAGCAATACAAATAACACAAGAAACATGAGTCAAAAAACTTATTCGTAAATTTAGTGGTTATAAAGATACGTAACTTTCATACTATAGGAATTTACAAGAAACCAACAAATACCTGAAATATATATCAAACCGTCCCAACAGTGTAACGATGATCACCATAACAACTCAGTATTCTAAATTGAGCACAATTTGCAAAACTGGCGTTGCTAAGAGTGAGGAGATAAACATGTTATTAAAGCCTTTCTTGACACTGGATACCCAAAACACTCGAAAAAGAAGAAAATAACGCAAATGATAAAAAAATACAGACATACAACCAAATTTCCCCATGTCAAAGGCGTCTCTGAAAGCACACAGCATGAAGACAAAGTAGCATTCGAAAACACAATACTATAGCAGTCAGCATATATCAAATCATCTAAATATCTATTATTGAATAATAGCATCATTTACGTTATTCCTTGTGTATGTGAATTCCACTACATCGAAAAGATAAAATTTCCAAGAAATGTCAAATTTCACGAACGTAAAGTCATACACGAGACTAACACTATCTATCTACTACTAATCAATCATGTCAGAAAAGAGTACTATGCAATAAAATGTAATAATACAATAATGGGATAAAAACTCCATACGGCAAAAAAGAAATACAAAGACATGAAACTGAGCTATTAACTGTATTCTGTGAATAGAGTGTCCTAAACTATATTTTATTTTTAGGCTTGTCATTCCGCTGAATAACAACTTAATTAAAATATTGGCCTTTTCATTTTTCATGCAACTTATATATAATGCCACACATGAGTTTGTTTTTCATGTGAAGCTATCTGCGCTATCCGTCATTAATTTAAAAGTTATAAATTAGAGAGAAGGAAGATAACCAACACCATTCATCACTAATTTTAAGCTACTAATCGAATAGTGAAATTGACGTTCACATTATAACGTTTCCACTGCTCAAAAGGCGAATATGTTAGGTGATTGGATTTAAACCTTTGCCCCACAGATTACAATTCGAGCACCCTAAATACCAGGCTAAGTCAAGTGTAAAAAAAAAAGTGAGAGAAATTTGGTAAATTAGCTTTAATAAAAGGTCTAAGATGAAACAAATTGTTTTGCATTTCGCGCAAAGCTACAAGAGGGCTATCTGCGCTAACCGTCCTTAATTGAGCAGTATAAAACTAGAGAAAATGCAGCTAGTCATCACCACCCACCACCAACTTTTGGGCTACTCTTTTACCAACGAATAGTGGGATTGACCGTCACTTTATAATGTTCCCACGGCTGAAAGGGGTAGCATGTTTTGTGTGATGGGGATTCGAACTCGATACTCTCAGATTACAAGTCCAGCGCCCTTACCATATGGCCTGAAACAAACACAGCAACTAGAAAAATAAATTACGAAGAACTGCTTATTCATAAAAAAATTAAAATTAGGCTTAACAGACTAATATTACTAAGCACATTAGTGGTTAGTATGCAGAGATAGGCCGGGAAAAAATGATCGAAGTATACTATGTATTGCTCATCATAATCTCAAATCGCTCTTACAATAAAATAAGAGACTTTTATAAAAATCTAAAATTGATTTTCGAGGTTTTTCAAAAGATATTATGACTTTCAGTTTAGCCAAAAAAAAAAAAAAATCGCTAAATAGAAAACCGGCGAGTACCGTAACAGTCAAATACTCTGTTAATTATTCTTATTAGGCGTCAGTAGAGCTAGTTCAATACTACAAGTTGTAATGGTGATTTACAGAAGGTCTAGCTCACCAACGCTTGAAGTATTCAAGATGATTTACAAACGGAAATCTTTCATTTTAACTTGGAAAGTGTAGAAGCAGTATAGTGTTCCACTGCGATTCATCACGATAGGCTAAAACTGCTGCCTTTTTTGGCGACTTCTATTCATTGTAAAATATTTATTGGTATTGTTAAAGTGAGGGGACAAACAATAAAATATTAATAATGATGTAGGAATGGCAATGCCTAAAAGTACAGAAACAAGGTAATAATGAATACACACAACCAAACAAAAATCATGAGTAGCTACTGAGCCAATGTAACAAACATATTGGAATAGTGATTGTAAGACTTTAAAGCATTATTCAGTTCTAGTGCTTTTATTCACAACTGGATTCATGAATGTAAGTGATTCCACATTATGTTGTAGAAAAAAATATTTTCTTGGAAACATTTTGTTACATATCTAGGCAGATTTGTTTATGTTTTTTGTATTTTTGTGTATTCATTTCCACTCCATTTTGTAATTTCTGTCACCGCCATCCCTAAATCATCCACTTTATTTTTTTTTCATTACTTGTACGTGTATTGTTTACACGCGAGAAAATATCGCAAATTAAATTCGATTTGATTTATATATGATTATTAAATTTTAAATTATACTTTAAATCATGGTAATAAAATATAAATAAACCGGGATTTCATTTATTTCTTATTGAGACATCATATAAAGTATGTATAAAGGAAAACAAAACAGCCAAAATGTGGCTTCATACAATTCACACTTGTAAACTAGCATAAAACTTTATTTAGATGTGTAAACTTATTACATGAGACAAAATTGCAAACTAAATAAAGATATGAAAAAACAATCAGTGGAAAATATTATAACTTAGAAACAATTATAGACATTCAAGGAATGGAAAAATGCCATATTGTACTTTCATTTCTTTTTCCAACTCTATTTTATTTCATTCTGTAATGGCAGTTTTGTTACTCATTTTGGGTTAACTACTTTATTCAATTCATATCGGCGAATGCTATAGTTCAAATGTTGTTTGGTATTTACCAGCAAAATACACCAAAACACTAACATAAGCGCAACTAAAAAGGGTGTTATTTATGGAACATTTTACAGATTACTGAGCTTTATAATTTCCTTTACTTTCATTTTAACTTCAGATTTCATTATTTTAATTTTACATCAGATGTGATGTATGAAAGATGTTCAGAAGTTGTATTAGACAAAAATCAAACAGTGTAACGCTGATAAATATTGGAAACTCTCAACGTGAAGTTATGTTGTTCTTTGTAAAACTTGCTATGTTCACTGGCCGACACATGAGGTAAACCACTAACTATCATTTCTCATATATGGGGTTTTATTTCATTTGTAATTAACTTAACACGCCGTTGATTCTCCCATTAACGTTTGATCTAAACTCTTTCCCTTGTCAACACGCCAAACCCAGTGAGTTCACTCTTGATAAAAGGTTAAACTTCGTATTTAGTTATCGTTTTAAAATTTCGATAATAAATGCGTGACTCAAAAACTATGCAACTTTTCAGTAATAATAACACGTTCAACTTCATGATATGTATCATCCTATTGATTGAAGGTCACACTCATGTATAACTAACTTTTATAAATTATAACTGTCTGATGAACTCGGGCACTGTACAGTTAATTTAAAACCATGTTTTTTTTTCATACAGGAAGTAGAATTTAAAGGATGCCGCCAACCATAGTACCTACAACATTGGAGTTTTGTGACCTGTTAACTTCACCACACTAAACAGGTTCTCCAGGAAAGTTTGGTTAACAACGAGACTCACCAGGAAGAAAGTCTATGGCCGCAGGAAGGTGAACGTCCTCCGCCTTGCGGCCTGATTCCATACAGTTAATACCACATTAATGCGTCAGCTGTGTAAACGTCTCAACCATGTGCCTATGCAAGCTACATGAACCAGTTATGTTTATGTGTGCGCACCTAGGTCGTTCTTTTGTAGGCATTCCAGTTTTTCATTTAAGGACTGTTTTGTCGAAAGATACAAAAAATAATAAAGCAGTGTTCTTACGAAACTGTATTAATAACATTGTGCTGTGCATGTTTGTTTTATTTTTTTCGCAACTGGTAACATATAAGCACAAAACTTTCCTTTAGTTATTCAATTTCATTTTTATTTTTATTCATTCTTCCGAAGTGAAACTTTTAAATTTCTTATGATGTACAAACACATTAGAATAAAATTTCTGTTTCTGAGAAACCTGTTCAATTTTTATGTGAACACAAGAAAATCATATGTAGTGAAATAGAAAAAAAAAGAAAAGGCTTTTCAAGGTGTGGAGTATGCCAAGGACTTGCCAAGAATGAAACATTATTTAATTACGCGTACCATTAATATGAATAGTAACACATACAATTACACATATAAATTAGAAAAACATCGAAACTAAGTTTTGCTTTGTCATGATCTTGCATGAGTAACAACAAAAAATATTACGAGAGTTTATGATTCCAATACTACACATGGAAAAGAGTAAAAAAGTTTTATGTTTATTATGTCCATATGTAAGTTGGTTCTGTAGGAGTTTAATGATATAATGAATATTTGCCATTTTTAAATGCTTCTTCCTTACTATTACATCCACAGAATTTGTTCTGTTTTTTATATGCACAAGTTATAAATGTACAAAAAAAATAAAATAAAATATGACCTACACTTCAACTATTTTTTGTGGCTATTATTAATTAATTGAGTATCTATATTGTAATAATTTTATACAACCAAGTACAGATTTACTGTCAAAATTTATTTCAAATTTGTTACCAAGTTTCCACATCTATGTCTGACTTTCATGAGCTGCAGTATGAAGTATTGGCAAATTCAAGAGTTATATTTTAACTCATTCTTTGAAATTTGTGATAAATAAAAGGCATGAATTTTAATAAGAAAAGCTAAATCAAAAACATTCTAAAATTTAGAGATACGTTATAAATAAACTCACTTAGAATACATAAAAAACAAGACCATATGATGTTACGAAGTACACAATTCACTGTGATTTATCAACATGATTCACAGTGTGATAATAAATACATTTACAAACACCTATGGTACCATAACAGTCAAACAAATATAGGTAGTAACAAAAAGAATAAAGTAAGCAACAATGAATAAAAAGAAATGGGAGTTAAGATCAAATACTAGAAAAGCAAAATCAGTAAAACTGAGAAAAAATCCACTTTTCAAATACTAGGATGTAGTATTTAGATAATACAATTACATGCAATAGCATGAAATTATGAAAACAAATCAAAACTGCAAGATACTCTTCATGGTAACATGTGAAAAGATAAGACATAACATAAGTGACCCCATTGTAAAATCATGACACTTGCAAGATACATGTAAACTGAACAGGGAGTAACAGCTGTTGGAGGAGTGACAAATATAATGTATGCCATACATACCAAACAAGTAAGAACTTGTTTCAGCACAAAGCTGCTTGGACACATGTAAAAAGGGCAATAAAGTTGCCAAAATCTGGCTTTGCTTAGTTTATAAAGTTTTTATGATTCAAATCCTACACATGGATTGGGTTGAGAAATATATTGTATATAAAATCAGTGCTTGACATGGAAAAACAAATTGGTACTCAAGTACTTTTGTATGTGTGTGGGTGGGAGTGATATGTCACTTAATTCATACAATCCAGATTATTTTAATCATTCCTGGAGATTGCATTAATATATACATGCAATAAATTAAATGTTCAATTTATTAAAAAAATAGTGAATCTAAAAATTATTAAACAATTTCAACATGTCATATTTTAAACTGTTTGGTCATAGTATTTTGAACTATTTTATGATATATTCCATTTTCGGAATTTATTTTTATTCTTTTGTTTTAAAACATATTTTGAAAGAAAATGTTAAGCCTTAGTTGATATAATCAGTGTCCATGTAAATTTAACCTAAAAACAACAACATATCAACAAGTTTGGCTTTATACTTGAATAATTTATTATCATTATTTTAGTATGCCTCGCTTTTCCGTGACAGAATTTGACAAACATGACAAACAATTTAACAAAGAAAAAAATACTTATCATTCCTGAACAAAAAAGTTTGCATAAAATAATATTTAATTCATACACACACACACTATACTTCACATAAAAAATTCTATACATTTAGAATCACAACAAATGTGAAATTTTATTACAAGATTAACATATTCATAAAGTAAAAAAAAAAGAAAAGAGGAATACAGCAGTATATATACTGTTGAATCACCTTGTTATGAACAATCATTCAGCATCACTTTCATGATCAATTAATTTTATACGCATGGATAGGGATCAATGTGCACAAGCTATGACCTTGTACACACAATGCCAGAGTTGTCAGCATTTCATTCTACCATCCATACATTGCTGATTTCGTGACAGTACTTATTAAAGAAGAGAAAATACCAGATAAAATATATAAGAATGCTGAAAAACTTTAGATATACATTTAGATGTTATAAAGTACATTATTCCAAACTGTATGTTCAGAGAAATAATTTTTTATTCTTGACATAAACTTCACCTTGCACTACAACTTGTTAAATCTGACTCTTCATCAGTTCATGAATATATGGTTAGCACTAATGCTTAGTTACTACAACTGGTTTGTGTATAATGTATAACAGTTTTGTACTGTTCACTGCCAACTTTTCATATTTAATAAATATTCACAAAGTACAAAGTGTTCAAAAAGTCACTGTGCATTTATATATTTATTAACATACAAAATTGCACAGTGACTTTCCAAACACCCTGTATATTCAGAATAATGGGCAATATTACTTCACTAATCATGTTCAGCTGCTTTAACTTATAAATGTTGAAATTTCAAAATTAAAATTCTCTTAAAGTACTTAGACAAAAGAAAACCATATAAAATGAAACAATAATACAACCTTGAGAAATATATTGCATATAAAATTAATGCTTGACATGGAAAAAAAAAAGTTGTACTCAAGTACTTTTGTGTGTGTGTGGGGGGGGGAGTGATATGTCACTTAATCCATACAATCCAGATTATTTTAATCATTCCTGGAGACTGCATTAATATTTAATTAATAAGGATTATAAATCACTAACAAATACATTTTTAAAAACAGTTGGAATATTTAAAAGCCTAAAAAATTACAAAGTGAACAATAAGTACACTTCAAAAAGTGCCCATTAATTATACCACATTGGAATTTTAAAAAAGTGCCAATACTACACTTCTGAAATTGAAAAGTGATTATACTGTGTAACGGCCTATTTCAAGCATTGCATAAAGCAAAAAGAAGCATTATTGACAAAAAATAAATTTCATACTTCTCATAGATTTGTGATGTGAAATATGCAAGTTTAACATATTCAGTTTAAATACTTCCCTTTTTAGTTTTAAACCACAAAAGAAAGTTCAGTCCTTAGTGCCATAAAAGACAGCATGTATATATATGTAACACTATTAGTAAAAATATATTTAAGTGTATGGTAATTTTGCAATTACAAATTATTTGAATAACACTGTTAAGTTTATCTTCATTAATAATATTAATTTTTTTCCAATTTATTTATAGCTCGTTATTCTATAATATTAACATAGGTGTACTATGATAATTTTTTTGAAACACTTAGTAAACCATTTCATCATGAAAAATTTAATCTATACCATAAAAAGAACTGTAGAACTTCAGATATCATTTATTTAATAACTTTGTAAAATGTTCCAGACTATTATATTCTCTGAGGTAACAGAAGAATGAAAGGTAGAACCTGCAGTTAGAAAAAAAACCTGTTCTTTATAAATCATGAATCCTTCATCACTCTAGAAACTTGGTCTTTATTTTCCTTCTGCTGACAAGTCATTAATGTGTGTGTATGTGTGTATATATATATATTATATATGTATTAAATAAAGCTCTTTTATTGTTTGTTAAGTACTCATATTGAACAATTTTGTTGGTACTGTACACATACTGTGCATGACAAATTTATGTTGATTGAGTTTTAATATTGTGCACTATATAGGTTATATAAATGGGTTATTGCAAATGTAGTTCAGTCAAACTGGATTAATATAATAAGTGGGGTACATCAGGACTCAATCATAGGGCCTTTGCTCATTTTTATTTACAACAATGACATAGATGAAGGAATAGTCGATAAATTACTTACATTCACAGATTATATTAAAATCTTGGGTATTGCTGGATGTAAAGAGGATGCTGCTGATTTACAAAATGATTTAGATCATTTAATGATCTGGACAGGTAAATGGCAGATGGGTTTTAATCATAATAAATGCAAGATAATGCATGTGGGTTATCATAATTTCAATTATAAGTATAATTTGGATGGAAATAACCTTAACAGTGTTATGAAGGAAAGGGATCTTGGTGCAATAGTTGATCAGTCTCTAAAGCCATCCAAGCAACATACTGTTGCTAGTGGTAGTGAAAATAAGATTTTTAGATTGCATCCACAGAAATATTGAATACAAGTCTATAAAGGATATAATGTCATTATACAGGTCACTGGTTAGGCTGCATGGAATAGTGTGTTCAGTCTTGAACTCCTTACTTTAGGAAAGACACTAAATTGTTGGAAAGGGTTCAGAGAAGGTAACTAGAGTGGTGCCTTGGATGGAGGGGTCATCATACAAGGAGAGGCTGAAATCTCTCAAAGTGTTCTATCTTCAAAAAAAGAAAAGTTAAAGAAGAATTTGATTGAGGTGTTTAAGACTGTAAAGTGAATTGATACTGTTAAAGCATTATCTTTTTTTTTCATATTTAACAGTGAGAATAGTAGGACTAGGCAGGGTGGGAGTCATCTTTGGCTAAGGCAGTTTCATTTTTCTAACAGGGTGGTTGGCATTTGCAATGGGTTGCCTTTTGATGTTGTAAAGGTAATAAATTTAAGCAAGTTTAAGAAAAAGCTTGATAAGTATATGAATGATACGGGCTGGTTTTAAAACTTTTCAAAAAACTATTTAACTTAGTGTAGAGTATAGATCAACTGAGAGGAACCAATAGATCCCATGTTGTCCCAAAACATTATGCTATGTTATAGTGGTACTGTAGGCAGAGACATTGGAACTGGGAATACTGGAGTGCCTAACACTCCCACTTTTACATATTTGACTTATACAACAATGGTAACTTATATTATTATATTGATTTTCTTCAGGATGTGCCTATAGACTCCCTTAGATTAAGCTGCCTCTAAATGTAAAATCCACATGTCTAGCCAAGTATCCATACGTTGTAACCTCTTCTTATACCACTGACTGTAGACACAGAATGCATGACACCTTTTACAGTATACATGAAACTCTGATATATTTTTTTTCATATACCAGTTTTCTGGATATGAGAATTTTTACATTATATATATATTCAATAACAATTTTACTTTTTTTGTGTCACAAGAACAAGTCACAATGCTAATATTTTCTAAAGAAGAATATTACTTTTACAAAACATTACCTGCAAAATAGCTCTCTTATAACTGCATTATTGACTGTTTGATGTGGTCTAGTTGTGAAGTATGCATGCAAGTGCATGTTACTGGAATATATAACAGATTGTCATCATAAGTTTATTTTGATATCTAGGTGTGTTTTAGTTTGATGCATCTGACGTATATTGTTGGATGGGTATTGTGCAAGTCCTGCCTGTTCTCCAAATTTATAGAAGATTCTTGAGAGTAAAAATCAACAATATTTGTTTCACAAAAACTCTAGCATTTTTTTACCATTGTTGAATTTTCCCTTAAACTGTATAAACCAACATGCCATATTTTATTATTATTGGTCAGCTATAGTCAATATAGTATAGATACAGAACTTGACCAAGAATGTTTATAGATTTTGAACATTACAAACCATGCAGCTTTGGATGTCATTATTTCTACGAGGATATTAGATATCTTTCATGGTAAAAACTCAGCTTATAAGAGTGTGAGGCTAGCCAAGAAAAGACAGTGGTAGCTTATGCAAGGTGTAACAATATCAACTTGAGATTAATTTACTCATTGTGGACCTGGACAATCAATAAAACATTCAGTTCTAGACCAGATAGAAGACTCATTATAGTTGTTTGTAAAACTCTTACATATAAGCCAATATTTGTAATAACCGTTATTGTAAATTGTATATTTGTGTTACGAAAGAAAATAGTGTGTATCAATCTTGTTGGCAAATATCATAAATTTGACACATATTAAAATTCCATTAACTTCTAAATTAAATTAAAATTCCTGGCTACTTGAAATTTTAATACGTGGTATGTATAACAAGGAGGAAGATGTCAAGACTGTACCTGACCCTCCCAGGTACACCCAAAGTACCTCAGTACATATAATTAGAAACAGCAAACATAATTACTCAGCAACTCATTCCAGATTAATTATAGTATGTAACAAAGAGTAGTGTACAATAAAACTTCCTCATATTATATTAGCTATGGCTGCAGGTACTGTTAGTTTGAAAATTAAATTTTTATGTTCATAATTTCTTAAATTTTGTAAGCCAAAATTATATTAAACTTATAGTACTTCATACAGGTAAGGCACAGATATATACAATAAAGCTATATGTATATAACTGAGCATAGACCTTTATGTATAAAGAAAATACAGTTAGCCAAAATAGAAATTTGTAAAATTATTAAACACTAATAAAATGAAGTATCTGATTTGTTGTCAGAAATATAACATAAAATTAGGTTCTTAAAGTTCTTTAAGTATTTCAAGTAACTTTTTTCAAATTTGTAGAAGAACTAAATGTCCATATTCAAGAGTATATGAGCAAGATATTTGAGAGACATCCATACCTACAATGAAATGTCCAAAAATAAAAAGCATGACTACATGTATAAAATTACATCTACACTACCATATATTACTCCATTAGCCTGAATTTACCTACAAGTTTATATTTTTTATAGATATTAAAAAAATGTGAAGAAAAAATTGGAACAATTGTTCAAAGAAAATAATATTAAGTAACTGAGTTTACCAACTCAAAGTAACTGGGTAAAAAGTATTGGTATAATTGATTACAAGGCATAATTCTATAATTAGGACCACTAATACAGGATACAGTTAAACACTGCACAGGCTGAAAAACAAAGTATACATGACAAAAACTGTCTTTGTATTTGTCATTTGTTTAACCTTTTAACTCATGTGCATGAAGTAACAAAAATATTTAAAATCTGATCAAAAACACAAAAAATTCCAGTTAATTGTTAAGCAATTTAGTTTCATTTGACTTTTTGTTAACCTGAAGATGATCTCTAAGAAGGTCAAACATTGTTCTCTGCTTTATTAGTGAAAGTGTTAATACCCATACCAGCCATTCTGAGATACATTTTAATTTCAAGCAAGTTTTTTCATAACGATTAATCATTAAATTATAATCTCATTACTACAATTTTTATACTCTTGATAATCTAGCTATTACTGCACACTTATATTTTTATAAAGGCTAATATAAATTATAATATTATCTTAAAATGTTAAAAAATGTAAGTACAGGTTCCTCTTTTTCTTACTTTTAGGGTAGAGTCAAACATTAATTATTAAAAGTAATTTATAAATGGTATAAAATTTGAAAGTACTCTAAGAGATTAAATGCCAAATAACTGTACAGTTAAAAAAAGACCAGAAATTAATTATTGTATTTGAAGTAGGAACTTAAAAATCCCAGTTGAAATATATAATATTTCTTAGAAATGGTTTTGCAAAAGTTTTTTTTTTTATCATTAACAAGTGAATGGAAAAATCCCAAGTAAGAAATTTGGTTTGTTTTGAATTTTGCACAAAATTACATGAGGGCTATCTGCACTAGCCATTCCTAGAGGGAAGGCAGCTAAATATTCACCACCCACCATCAACTCTTAGGCTATCCTTCAACCAATGAATAGTGGGATTGACCATCACATTATAACACCCCCACAGCTGAAATGGTGAGCATGTTTGGTGTGATGGGAATTTGAACTTGCAACCCTCAGATTACGAGTTGAGTGGCTTAGCCAACTGGCCATGCCGGGCCTCAAACAAAAGGAAACTGCCCAGTACATACACACTATTTCAGAAATAAATATATATGTATAGCACCCATATCTGCTTTCATTTATATAAATATTTGGCAAAACTCCTACTTATTTCTTAAAATATTCCAAATCAAAATTGATATACCTTACACTAAAGCACAAAACTGAAAATTATATAAAAATTATTGAGACATACTACAACCTTACTGAAAAGTAAAAAAATAAAAAATGCCCTATTTTCCTCTCAAATTTAACATCTTTACATGCAGGTCACAGGAAATTCTGGTCTATGTACAATATACATCTTTATAATGTACTAAGCTAATTAACCTTCTCACCTACTTATATTGCATTTTAAGAGAATTTTTTAAAATCAGAAACAATGTCAGAGTAAGGAAAACATGTAATGTATTAGGTTGAGGAATAATTTGTGAGCGTGTTTAAATAATTTCATTCAGGCATTACATGCAAGACTATACAATACTTCACTGTATGAACACATTACACCCAAAACATTTATTATGATACTTTATTTCATATAATACCTAGGTATATAGTATGCATTGTTTTAAATGAAATTGCAAGAAATTAAATGCGAAAAGCAGATGGTGTCGAAAATGCTCGATTTTGTCCACTTGACATTTCATTTAATGAGCTGAAAATGAAAGCAAATATTAAAGACATATGAAAATCAAACACACCATCTATTAGAGCAAAAAATTATCTACCAAATGACATGAAATATTTTGCGAAAGCGTTTCATTTATGAATATATTTTTTTAACTTGAAAAAACGCTCACGAATTATTCCTCAACCCAATATAATTGGAAGTAGACAACCTTGCAGGGTGTTTTATCTGACCTGGTCTAACAGTAAACCAACAGTAAGTAACTCTGTGTCATTAATGAGTGTATGTGCATGTGATTAATTGTTTTATTGTAACAGAACAAACAACAATGTAATTTGTAAATATTTCTAATATCAAATTTAATTTATTAAACTGTGATGAATAATTTGTTGCCCTGACTGTATAAATGCATGTGATATTATGTCTCCCAGTTTCTGACATCTTAGTTTTATTCATAATTCTTTCTTCTATTTCAGGCTCGGAAAACTGTACATAGATATATATAATATTAATGTCACCCTATGTTTTAAATGTAAAATACATGGTACTACGGTGTTTTAAAAACATAAAATTCTATTAATTGATATAGGCTGAATATAACATTAATAAACAGGCTGCATTATAGCACCTATATGACAATAATAACCTTATTATTTATTTATCTATTGATACTGGATACTTGTGAGTTAAAAATGGAGAAAGATGTAAAATAAAAGTAGTTATTTAAACTATGTTGTTAGGAAAATGTTGTAATTAAATATTACCTTATATATGACATCAGTATATTTTCTTTACTAGCTTGAAGTAATGGCCTGAAGCAGTATAGATAATAAAAACTGATACAGACAACCATGTACTCACTTTTAAACAACTCACAGATCCAAATACATTAGATAGTATGCAAGAAGATAACTTGAGTCTTCACTCAGCCAAGAGAAAGAGTAAAGAAAAGCAGCCAAAGCTTAAAAGACCCTGTACAATACATTGTCTTACATGGATGTTTCAATGCATGAACCATGCTCCTCACCTATGATTCTTGCTTTAGCTTGCAAGTGATTTCCATTCAACCCTACTGCTAGTAACATTTTATAAAAAAACGTGTATCACTAAATCTAATCATTTGGCTTAAAGGAGATTTGCAAGGTTTAAATAAAGTTTGTTTGTTTGTTTTTTATAGCAAAGCCACATGAGGCTATCTGCTTAGCCCACTGAGGGGAATCGAACCCCTGATGTTAGCATTGTAAATCTGGAGACATACCTCTGTACTAGCAATGAGCCTTTAAATAAAGAACAATAAGGTTTTTGGACAATCAATTTCCTTTGTCTAACACCTTTAACATATTATTAAATGGTTTCTGCCAATGAAATACCAAAATATAACATTTCCTTTTTTGGTTAAGACTAAAGCTAAAAGTAGGTAATGTATCATAAGTCTGAAATGATCATATTATACTAATATATTACAGTAATATAATTTGTAAATTACTTACCCACTAAACAACCAAACTGAACATTTAATAAAAAGTAAAAAATACACTAAATCCCTAGCTAGATGTAATTATATTATTGGTTTAGAAACCAATAATGACTGCTGCAGAACTTAATTAAAAACAACAAAAGATCAGCAAACCTGATCAGTCCCTCCAAATAATTCACAAACAAATTGCAACATAACCTGTAATTAGGTTCCAGTTAACTTGAAAAGTTCACTCAGCCAATCAAAAACAGTGTACCCATACACAGCTCATCTTAAATAAAAATGTTACAGCGTTCAAAATTGTTGCTCAAAACACTTCCTTATATACATAGCAAGAGAAATATTCATGTGCTTCAGTTAACTGAAAGGGTTGAGAAAGTTTTGACTTGTAATTTCAGGTGCACAAGAACATTTTACATTGTCAGCCAAAGAACAAATAGACCTGAGAGGAAGCATGACCAATCTTATCCAGAATATTTACAGATATTGATAAAATATCAATTACTGGAGAACAAAACACTGAAATAATGTCATTTAGAGGTGGATCAAGTTAATAAAACTACAGCGTCTCTTATACTTCACTAACAGTATTCCACCAAAAAACTAAAAGCAGGAAGACTCACGTCAGTATCGCAATACAGGATGCTTTACCAAAAGGTCTGAAGCAGACAGTTCTATCTCTAGATCCAAAAGGCAAATATTTTGGTGATTATGAAAATCAAAAACTTCTGGAAATTGTAGGTATACTGAGCGGTGGAGCAAAAATTAATTTGCAACCTTAATGCTGTTCCATATTCTTAAAATACCTATAATAATGGAGATTAATTCTGATGCATAAACACTTAAACAGCCAATGTATTGTAGTGTTGAAAAGTGCTAGTTATATTCTGTGGTCTAATACCAAAGTTTGAAATTGTGTGAAAAAGCATGCTGTGTTATACTGGGGGATAAAGACTTAGATACGAGCTCTGAATGAATATCTGAAGATTTTAGTAATGTGAAATTGTAATGAATGACTAAGATCTATCTCTCGAAATGTTTTGGTTTAAAAGGTATAAGGATTATTGCGATATTATATTTCATAATGGTCTCTAATTAGACCACATATTACGAGCTAACACGAATATACAATATGCACTAAATCCACCTACACGTGCTTCACAATAATATAAACATTCTTACGCGTACCGTAAATAAACTCATAGCGCCGAAGAGATTTGTTGGACTAAATTTATGCCACTGTAAGTTAACTGTTATACCAAATAACCAGCATTTGTTTTAAATAAATCATTATCACACGGTGGTGGAGGGTTGTAACTGTACTACACAGTGCGAGATGTAACCTGTCCATCTACTTTTTCTAATATAGTTTGTGCGATTATTGAATAATTCGAAGTACTTACCTTCCGATTTCCTCAAAAACATCAAACTGTTTGTCAAATGACGACTCTTCGGAAGCAACTTGGACCATAATTAATTAAAGATTTTTAATTAAGCCGGCATCCCTGTATAATTTTATAGTCATTTAACAAACAATAAATCTTGCTATAGTATATGATATATCTACGTCCACGTACACTGTACAGTTAACCCATGCTTCGCTCCACACGTGTAGGACCCTGAACGCGTAGAACTTCAAGTAACATTAGTAAACCATTTCTCGCATTTATCCGCTCTGAGCGATTAGTGACGTCATAACGTCATGTTCTGACATCATAGTAGTACGTTTACCTCGAGCTAAGTTATAACATAGAAGTTTCGGTCCGTTTCAGGATGAAGCTATGCTGCAGTCTCCGAGCGCTCATGGTTATCATTCAAGCTTCAAGTTCTTCATAGAACTTAGACCTCAAACCAAAATTCCTACTATGAATGTGTGTGCGTGCGTATATAGAAGTATTTAAAAGTAAATGATCATAATATATATATATATTTCTCCACAAGTGGGTTTTCTCGACATCACTGATTATTATAATATCTGTTATTAAAGCCAGAGCTTATTTTGTACTACACAGTCAAACTAAAAGTCTCATGAGAAATTGCAAGTTATCATTTTTTTAAGAATTTAGTTAAATCGATAAGCTAGAAGTATTTTCACTTTAATTAAAAAAAGCGTTTTTCAATACTCAACCATTCTAATAAACGCTATATCAATAATGTATTTTCTTGAAAATTTTTATTTTTATTTAGAATTGTATAGATATTACACTTAGTAATCAAATGGTTATTTACTGTAATGAAAAGTTAAGATCTTGGTATGGTAGGTAGGTTTGGTTTGTTTGAATTTTGCACAAAGATACACGAGAGCTATCTACGTTAGCCGTTCCTAATTTAGCAGTGCAAGACTATAAGGAAAGGCAGCTAGTCATCACCACTCACTGCCAACTCTTGGGCTACTCTTCTACCAACGAATAATGGGATTGACAGTCAGATTATAACGCCCGCTCCCCATGGTTGAAAGGACGAGCATGTTTAGTGTGACGGGGATTCGAATCTTCAACCCTCAAATTACGAGTCTACTGCCTTTTAACCACCTGGCCATGCCGAGTCCAGTAGGTAGGTAAGTATATATTATAAGTAGTTCTGGTTTAATGGCGCAAAGTACCAGAGCTATCTGCAACAAATATGTCAATAAGTACAATATATACAATTTAGATGCATGCTTACAAAAAATTATATGAAGGTTGAGACTTCTGTTTAGTACTTTACGATTCTAAATACTTTTACGATCGACGCAAATAATGAAAATTAAGAACATGCTATTACAGTGAAATGTTTAACACAGTCAGATTTGATTGGGTATCAACCGTATTATGGCAAGAATTTCCAGATCTAATGATGAAGTATCTGCCCTGTAATGGATATGTATCTTGTATAAACAATACAATGAAATGAAATTAAAATAATTAAACAACGTCACTCGTAAAATTAGATTTCTTCTGTACGCTTGCTTTTTCTATTTGGCCTATATATTGTTTTAATCATCATTAGAAGTAAATATTGGGTCGTGAAAAAACGTATTTATAAACTTAATATATGAGAAACAATTCAGCTGAGGTTCGTCAGTTTCCATATGGTCAATATGTGATATGTTTCAAGTAAAATAGTGGGCATATATTTTATGAAAAAAGCTATTTACCCAAAGAAAGGTATACATTTTCAGTTTCCCGTGAAAGACTATCTGCTATGTAAATGTTACGATGTCACAGATAATATTAATTAAAGATATATGAATTTACAAAAAGTGAATATAGTGTCTGTAAAAACAACTATGTAAAAGCAAATAAAAGTTTTAAATATTTAAAGAATAGTGTTATTATGTAATAAAGGTTTTCAAATTGATATATATATATATATACCAACATTTAATATCTAAAGGTATATATTTTCTAAGACATAAATAAATTCGCTCAACTTGCACATCTTTAACTTGCTGACGAGGCTGCGTCTGAAACATTAAAGTATACACCCTCGTGCAAATTAATTGAAACAAGACAGAAAATTACGATTTTTTAAATTTTTTTGCGTTTTATTCCTGAGAATCCAGAAATTACTCACAAATTAATACATGATATGACCGCCTTTATTTTTCAGAAGATCATTAATCCGCTTTGGCATCGAGTTCACGAGTTAACTGAAATCTTTACTAATTTTTGGATCGTGGTATCACACCTCAATTATGGCCTCAATTAGCTTATCTTTCGTAGTACAGTCTTTTCCCCGAAGTCTTTCTTTACAAATCACCCAAAGATTTTCAATAGGGTTTAAGTTTGGAGAGTTTCCAGACCAATCCAGTACCTTTATTCGCGTTATAGTCATAAAATTATTCACAAGTTTCGATGTGTGGCACGGAGACAGATCTTGCTGAAAAATGCCAGATCCATCTGGAAATCTCTTTTTCAATTCTGGAACGACTCTTCTCTGCAAAACTTCAATGTACTGTGATCCTCGCATCATACCTTCTACGATATGTAAGGCTCCGATGCCATATTAGCTGAAAAAGCCCCAAAACATCTTCTTCAAGGGATGTTTTACGAACTGACTAATGTGAGATTCTTGAAGTTTCTCACCTGGAGATCTGCGAATATGCAGACTTTGACCCTGTACGAAGAAATGAGTCTCGTCACTGAATAACACCTTCCTCCACTGTTCTCGCGTCCAGTTCTTGTATTTCAGACCCCATTGATACCGTTTTTTCTTCATTGAGTTGGTAAGAAGTTGTTTTTTGACTGGTCTCCTTGCCCTTCTAACGCAATTTTGAATGACGTAATGTTTCTGAAAATGTCGTCATATATCCCAAAAATAGATCGACCATACTGCAAAAAACAGCTAATGATGCCGTCTGTGTGAAAAAAAAATGATTATTAAAGGAAATCAGCGGGTTCAGCGAACCTACACCAGCCGCTATGCTGAAAATATTGTAAATTTCGCACAAAGCTACTCGAGGGCTATCTGTGTTAGCCGTCCCTAACTTAGCAGTGTAAGACTAGAGGGAAGGAAGCTAATCATCACTACCCACCGCCAACTCTTGGGCTACTCTTTTTACCAATGAATAGTGGAATTGATCGTCACATTATAACGCCCCCACGGCTGAAAGGGCAAGCATGTTTGGCGCCACGGGGATGCGACCCCCGACCTTCGGATTACGATTCGCACGCCTTAACACGCTTGGCCATGCCGGGTCCTGTAAAAAGGCCATTTGTTTCAATTAATTTGCACAAGGGTGTATACTGCACGGGTGGAAGTAACCAACGTTCTTTCGGCAACAACCAAAGTGTTGAGGGAAGTATAAGTTATGTCAAAACTCCTTCAGAAAAAGGGCAAGATTTTATAGTCAGGTGGTCGTGGAAAGGAGAAGTGATTTGAAACAGGGGTAATTTGTGTTACAAAACAGTTACACGTAAATATCTTGATTACACATATTATGAAATATGAAGCATTAATATATATATATATGCATACTGTAAACTGTTATTTTTATTTAAACAAATGTGTTAATTATGCACACAACAATCTTTTAAAAAAGTATCTTAAACCAGTTTATTTGGTTTGAAATGAAAACAATGTAACATAATAATTGTGACAAAAGATGCTAATTTAATACAGAAGTAAAGTTGAATAATATTGTTTGTTATTAGACACAAAGGGCTATCTGTGCTCTGTTCACCACGGGTATCGAAATCCGGTTTCTGGTAGTGTAAGTCCGCAGACATACACTGTGCCACTGGGAGGTTGAAGAAGTATGTTTTGTACTTGAATTATGATTATATCTATGAATGTTTCATCATCAAAATATTATAAAACATTTAGTAAACCATACAACAGATGAGGCGCCATTTAAAGCCATCCAATTTCGAAAGTGATGTCACATAAAGGTTATAGCAGTTCGTGCAATGTCACAGCATCGTAAATTCTTGAACGAAATCCTCGACTTATTTCGTTGTCTGTAAACAACAGTTGTCATTTTCTTCTTTATAAGCTATCTTGTAAATAGTTATTGCTCATTTAAATTGTGGAGAGCCCCTATTATGTTGAGCTAATTATTTGTTATATATATATTACAAAAAGTTAGCTGTATGCATATTAAGTAATAAAAGAAACATTTAATACTAAATTTATTACAATTGAGAGTACAATTTAACAACAGTTCAACGTGTTTCATAATTTCTCTAATTGATTAGATTATTTTTTTCTAGCTTTGGCTGCTTTTGCGAATTGTGACATGTTCCCCCAGGATATCTACATCATTAGAGAGAATGGTCAAAGTTACCATTCTTTTCTGCCTCATAGTAGAATGACGACCATTCTTAATCAGCTTAATATTTAAAAAAAGACGCTTGTCATACACTTGCCAGTCAACTACCATCAATAATAATCAACTATGCGTTGTCAATGTTCAATTTTGATTCAAATTGTAGAAAATATAAAAAAAGGTTAATTTAAAAATGGTTTCATGTGACTTGCTGCCATTCTTTAAAAAAATAGTATATTGTTCGTGGTAAAAGTTTGTTAATTTATTATAACATATACTTTGAGTTTTGTCCGAGATTCCTGGTGTGGATGGTTTTGGGACATGGGCCCCAAGTTTTCCATTGTTAATCAGGCACTGGTTCATTTACATCGTTAAACAGTAGTCAAGAATAAATCTAAACAACAGTTGAATAAATATTAAAACTTAAACAGTCAAAATAAAGAAGTAGTATTTCATGCCAGGTCGGCCCGGCATGGCCAAGCGTGTTAAGGCGTGCAACTCGTAATCTGAGGATCGCGGGTTCGCATCTCCGTCGTGCCAAACATGCTCGTACTTTCAGCCGTGGGGACGTTATAATGTGACGATCAATCCCACTATTCGTTGGTAAAAAGAGTAGCCGAAGAGTTGGCGGTGATGATTAGCTCCCTTCCGTCTGGTCTTACACTACTAAATTAGGGACGGCTAGGACAGATAGCTCTCGAGTAGCTTTGTGCGAAATTCAAAAAACAAGCAAACATGTCAGGTCAGTCAAATACGAGTATTTAAAAATCTGAATCTATGACATTTGTTTTATCATATTTCATGTGTATTGCTTAAGCTACACATTGTACTGAATGTTTCAACTAAAGATGTGTTTAGCGCACTCATAAGAAACATTTATTTAATATTAATACAAGTGATGCCATATAATAATACGTAATAAACCCGTACTTTTAATGTTAGTGTTAGGTATTCTTTAATATTGTACAGTAAAATATGTAGTGTTGTTGTTGTTGTTGTTTTTTTGTCAAAACAAATCATAAATAAAGGTATTTTCATCCAAACAACTTATGAGTAGTACGAAAGAAACAAACATTTTAAAACACTGCTACATAAAATATGTTAATGCTGTATTTAATATTTATGTGACTTGATATCTCTAACCAACTTTGGGGCTATGTGTGAGTGTAACTGTTGATCAGTGCAACTTTGGTAAAATACGTTTATTAAATATGATTAACTTGAGAAAATTTAGAAAAGCGAGATGTTAGAGACCTGTTTTATAAGGAAAAGTAAATTTGTTGATGTTAAATTAAGCACAAAGCTACACAAAAGGCTAGCTGTGCACTGCCTACCTTGGGTATGGAAACCCGGTTTTTAACTTTGTAAGTTCGCAATCGTCCCGCTGTGCCACTGGGTGGGAAAGTAACTTTAACTCTAAATTCATCATATATATTTTTTGTTGGTATTGATACGAAATAAAAAAACTGTTCTGGATAGAGACTGTCGTTAAAAGTTAGCGAAAGCTATACAATTTTGAAATAGTGTAAATGTTAGACAAAATCAAAACAACACACAAATAATGTTCAAATAGATAAAGAGAAAAAAATATGGTTTGTAAAGCGTCATCTATTGGTTTAGAATACAAATGTTTCTATAATAATTTACAAGCGCCATCTGTCATATATTTTGAAATCAACTTGACTTACATTAGTGTAGTTGTGTGGTTTAATGCGAGCTTTCCACTTTTGTTTGTTCTCTTTTTCCATTTGGCAAACATTCCCATTTATTGTTATTGAGGCATCCATTTGTTTGATGGAAACTGAAGAATAATTATATTTGTTTAATTAGTAACAACAACGTTTCAAGATGTTATCGTTCTATTATTTCCCACTCTACCACACATCAAAATACATTAAAAAAAAACAACAACTAACTCATTGTAAAGTTTTAAGTTTAGAAAATAAAACCTACAAACATATAAACAGAAAGAAGAGCATGAAGGTATATTACAAGCATATGAACTATGAGGTTCAAGAGACAAGTTATGCAGTGTTTATACCCAGTTCTAACTTTTCGGGGTGCTTGAGTCAAATATACACTTCCATACTTCTTTATTATTTTATATAAAGTTCTTCGATTTGGCTTATATATATATAACACTATTTTTTATTGGTTTGTCATTTTATGTTTTGTTATTCATTCGTTTTATTTACAGTCATATTGATTCCAGTCACTAGAGAGTTACTTCAAGAAGTTTACCATTTCGAAGGTACGATAAATTTTTCTTTTATCTTAATTTTGTCTAAGGAAAAAAAGAGATAACGTTTTGTATAGTTGGTTTTATTTTAACAGTAGGTAAATTCAAAGACAAATTGTAATTTATTACGTTATTACACACGTTGTTATGACTGTGTCAAATCTACAAGTTTTCTTGAACAGTAACCTGTGAATTATATTTCATAATGCTCCACTGAGTAGTTTTTATAAGAAGTATAGTATTACGAAGAAAGTACCGTTGAAAATTTCTCTAAAGCGATATTTTACGGAAACCACCTACAAGGTGTACGATCATACTTTTTTTTTCAAAAACGTATGGATAATCGTTTTTATTATAATTTTTTTCATGGCGGATTAAAACTAATTAGGTTAAAAAATCAAACAAGCTATGATGTGTTTTAAACCTTTTTAATTCCGATCATTGAAATTCATTATTCTGCAGCTTTAACATTATTGTAAAGTAGCATTTCTATAGTGTGTAAATTAACTTTAGAGCCTTTAATTTAGAAAATTGAATCTCTTTAAGGTTGTGATTTTATAAACGTATAATGTGACGGTCAATCCCACTATTCGTTGGTAAAAGAGTAGCCCAAGAGTTGGCGGTGGGTGGTGATGACTAGCTGCCTTCCCTCTAGTCTTACACTGCTAAATTAGGGTCGGCTAACACAGATAGCCCTCGAGTAGCTTTGTGCGAAATTCCAAAACAAACAAACAAACAAACAAACAAACAAACGATTTCATAAAGCATTAAATTGTCAACAGATGGCGGAGATAACTAGTTGAATAATTTATATTTATATACGATCATATACGATCGAAATTTCATTTTTCATTGGAAAATTATTAAGTATAAACAGAAATTATTGATAAATATTTATGTTATTGTTTAATTAATGAATAATTTAACGTGTTTTTAACACACTAACTTTTTAAAATCTTGTGTCTTTAACTTTATGGACAAGCCAGTTATAAAATTCAGGTCGGTAAATTTGTTTATAGCTAAGTACAATGTTACACGATGGGCCATCTGTGCTGCTTCTACCACAAGTATCGAAACCTCAATTTTTAGTGTTATAAGTCCGCGAACTACACCACCGGAGGGCTGAAAAAAAAAGAATGAATGTACAATATGTATCTTAAATTACTATTGGTTTTTACATATCAAATGAATCAAAGGTCAAACCTAGTTCTACACGTTTTGTTAGTACGACTCAGTGATTAGCATCTCGGACTGTGGATCCGCGGCTCCATGGCTCGCATCTCGTTACTCACAAATAGAAATATCTCTCTCCACACAGAAAGGCTGTGGGTGCGTTATGAGAATAATGGTAAAATCTCACGAGTTGGTGGTGTTGATGTTTACTAGCTGCATTCATCCTAGTCTATTGTTTCAAAATGAGGAACAGCCAGCGCAGATACCTTTCGAGTAGCTTTTGGTGAAATTCAATAAAACAAACAAACACAAACTCCATTCTTGATGACGAGACATCTACTTGAAATAAAAATGTATCTCAGAACGGCTGGTATGGGTATTAACACTTTTATTGATAAGGAAAGAACAACGTTTTGACCTTCCTAGGTCATCTTCTTAACCTGAAGATTAAGATTAAGATTATATCTTCTAACATGAAGATGACCTAGGAAGGTCGAAACGTTGTTCTTTCCTTATCAATAAACGTGTTAATACCCATACCAGCCGTTCTGAGATACAAATACATACCCAGCACTTAACATGCTGCGCTGTAAACGTGAGGTTTTATATTACTCACATAGTCACAAAAAATAATAAAAAACATACTCCGTATTTTAGAGCCATGGATAAATAATTGCATTTCTTTTAGCTTATTAGTTTAAAACTAGGGAAAGCCAGAGCAGATAGTCGTCGTGTAGCTTTGTGCGAATTTCAAAAAAATAAAATACGCTTTTTTCTTATTATATAGTTTCTACGTACTTTAAATAACTTAGAGTGATATTTTTGTAATTTTTTTTTCCTTTTTGATTATGTATTCAAAGGTTTCTAGTACTAGGAATTACTGTTGTTGGTCTCGAAATCGATATAGAGAACACCATTCTGAAGGTCTCATTCTCGGGTCTTAATGTTTTAATAATCTTGAAAACGAGAGGGACTAAATTTAAGCATATTATCGATATTTAGACCTACTCAGGTTTATTAAGTGCCAACTATCGTTTTATCGATATTTAGACCTACTCAGGTTTATTAAGTGCTAACTATCGTTTTATCGATATTTAGACCTACTCAGGTTTATTAATTGCTAACTATCGTTTTATCGATATTTAGACCTACTCAGGTTTATTAAGTGCTAACTATCGTTTTATCGATATTTAGACCTACTCAGGTTTATTAATTGCTAACTATCGTTTTATCGATATTTAGACCTACTCAGGTTTATTAAGTGCTAACTATCGTTTTATCGATATTTAGACCTACTCAGGTTTATTAAGTGCTAACTATCGTTTTATCGATATTTAGACCTACTCAGGTTTATTAATTGCTAACTATCGATTTGGCAGAAGTTCATAGAAAGCTCGGTTTTGCGTCAAAAATGCTTTACTAGTAAAACTCCTTCGTATTTGGTACTACACATTTGAAGTGACCTGTATATCGCCCTCATTATTTCTGTTACGTCATCAACGTTAATCCACAGTTATAATATGCGCTATTAAAAATAATAATTGCTACTATATATTGCATTACGCATTGCTTGCTATAAGTTTGTATGAAATTCATTTGGTTGGGTGTTTTATGGCACAAAGCAGCTAGGCTATCTGCACCAGTTTCATTTGGTATACGTAGTATTTACATTAAACGTGAGCGATATCTCTGCTATTCAACACGTCTGACAAATCTGCTGTAATCCTGTTGACTTTAACGATCGTAAAGAATTTACTGATGTCATAAACTGTTAAAAACAACAAGAGTTTATCTTTTTCTTACGTTTTATTTGCTGACCTTCATTATATTTTTATTCATTTATTATTATTTTCACTTTTTTGTTACTAGGAGGAGACGTTAAAATAAGGATTTTGTTGTGTGGTTAACGTGCAAAAGGTTTGCGGTTAACATGTTAATGAAGTTTGTTTGAGTTCATTTTCCTTCTTCTTGCTTTATTTTTCATTGTGTAATATATTATAAGGTCTACCTGGCTTCAATCTCTAAGGTCGCAATCTTCAACATTGAGATCTCGACTACGACACTGATAGAAACTTCGAGACCTAAATATATCTTCGTTTACAGTGAGCATCAGCCAACTGGGTGGTTGATTACGAAGGTTGATATATTTTTATCACTCGAAGTTTCAGGTACGTACGTAATGCTAAAGGCAGGGGCTTACGTACATTGGTAGCATTAAAATTTGAAGATACATTTTTCTTTGACATAAAATATTAATCTGTTCCTTGTGTTCCAACAAGGCCTGGTATGGCCAGATAGTTAGGGCGCTCAACTCGTCATTTGAGGGTCGCGAGTTCGAATCCCTGTCACACCAAACCTGCTAACTATTTTAGCTGTAGGGGCGTTATAAAGTGACAGTCACTCCCACTATTCCTTGGTAAAAGAGTAGCCTAAGCGTTGGCAATGGGTGATGATGACTAGTTGCTTTTCCTCCAGTCTTACACTGCTAAATTAGGGACAGCTAACGCAGATAGCCCTCGTGTAGCTTTTAAAATAAACAAACAATTATGTTCCAACAAAATTTAGAAAAAAATGCCAGTGGTGGATTGTTTGTTTGTTTTTAATTTCGCGCAAAGCTAAACGAGGGCTATCTGCGTTAGCTGTCCCTAATTTAACAGTGTAAGGGTAGAAGGAAGGTAGTTAGTCCTCACCACCCACTGCGAATTCTTGAACTACTCTTTTACCAACGAATCGCGGGATTGACCGTCACATTATAATGCCCCCACGGTTGAAAGGGCAAGCATGTTTGGTGTGACGAAGATTCGAACTTGGGGATCTCGGATTACGAGTCGAGCGCCTTAACCACCTGACCTTGCCAGGCCACTAGTAATGGAAATCTAATATTTTTATAATATTATATGTAAACTGTATAGTTAATTTCTATAGATCATGTGTGCAAAAAAAACAAAACCCGCACCAGAAGGCATAATTTTAAAGTTTTCTTTGCAGTGGGTAATAGTCACCTCTCTTATCTTTCACTCGTAAGCAACTGTGTATGTGTTTTTCTTATAGCAAAGCCACATCGGGCTAGCTGCTTTGTTTACCGAGAGGAATCGAATCTCTGATTTTAGCGTTGTAAATCCGAAGACTTACACTGTTCCAGCAAGGTACGTAAGCAACTGAAAACTACGCCAAACTCTCTGTTGTAATGTCTGTACATAAATATATGCGTATTACTACAGGTAGAATTTATTTGCAAGAAGGAAGGAACACGAACGAAAGTATGTTAGCGGAAAAAACTGATGGTGAACACTAATGACGAGAAATAATTATGTTTGCATTGTGGTGAATTTTAGTTTCTTTAAAATAAATCCGATAGTGTTGATTAAATTTATCACACCTTCATCTTTTGTTGATAATACACAATAACAATGAAAGCTTTGTAATGTAACTTAATAGAGAGTGATTTGCTTATGTGTTTTCTTATAGCAAAGCTACATAGGACTATCTTCTAAACTAACCGAGAGGGATCAAACCGCTGATGTTAACGTTGCAAATCCGTAGACATACCGCTGTACTAGCGGGTGCCGTTTTGTTTTGAACTTCTTTTATTCACGAAGCATAACACTCACGTTGAAAGAAATAAGCAGATCAATATATTTCTTGTTTAACATGAAGATCTTTCAGCACTTTGAGCTATCTATAAAAAACAAAGCACGTGCACGTAAGATATAACAAAACACGTGCACGTAAGATATAAATTGACTCTCATTCAATTACCAAGTTCAAAGAAAAGTGCGAGTATTCCAGGAGGTAAGGTAGGCGTGCTTTAATGAACTAGTATGGGAAGAAAAACAATTAGATATATTGGAAATAATCCTAAATGCAACTGATCTAAAACATCTGATAGTTTTCAAAATTTTGGGACACCTGCAAGTACGTCAGCCTTAGTCAGGTAAGGCATATATAATGTGTATTGCAAATACATAAATACATGAGTATAGTAAACAAACAACAACATTTTTTTAATTTTAATTTCACCAATGTTATATGACCTTTTCTTTAATTTTATGTTCACCGATGTTATGCGACATTGAAGGAAATGTTAAACTTTTGTTATTATTTGTCATTGTAACACGAATACGCTTTTAGATGTTTTTGGATTTTACAAATAATAACAATAAGCTTTGACTAAAACGCATGAAATTATTGTGAAGAGAAAAGCAGTAGACGTTGAACTGTTCAAAACTGACGTCACTAGAACTTGGATATTTTATAATATGTCGACGAAAACTCGAGGGAAAACTAAAATAAACGTGATAGAATTTATCTATCTATCTATGTATATAAATGTTAATCCGTTGCTGATTAATACAAATAATTATTAGCGTGTTATGACATCTGAATTCAACGTTGCACCGTCCTTTATTAATTATGATGAGTCATGGAGTAATTGTGAAAGACTAGGGAGAAGGAATATGTTTTATCTATATTATATCAATTATTAATAGAATTGTGTACTAGGTGGTTAAGGCGCTAGACTTGTAATCTGCGAGTCGCGGTTAGAATCTCTGTCACACCAAATAAAGTCGCTCTCTCAGCCGCTGGAGCGTTACAATGTGACGATCAATCCCACTGTTCGTTAGTAAAAGAGTAGCCCACGAGTTAGCGGTGTGTGGTGATGAATAGCTGCTTTCCCTCTATTCTTAAACTATTAAAGTAGGGACGGCTAGCGCAGATAGCCCTCGTGTAGCTTTGCGCGAAATTCAAAACAAACAGTCAAGGTTGTAGTGATCATTAAGGATTTAGCTCGCATTAAATAACAAATTAAACTGTGCAAAGACTTTTGTTGACCAGTGAGAAATATATTTTAAAGGTTCAAGGACTCGATTTCAGTAATAGACATATCCTCTCCCGAATTAGAGGTTTTTCGGAAAACTGTTAATGTAACTTTTTTTCAAAATCGTTAGGCATAATACGGTAACGGTTTATGTAAATTATCTTCTACATATTACACCAATAATGTCATCTTAATTTGAGCTAGACCAATTTTGATCTTCTACAATTTGAGCTGGTGAACTTCTGTTTGCTAAAAATAATCTGTTCACTGAGCAAGAAAAAGATCCATAGATCTCTTCACTATATAAATACGCACTCCCAAAACAAAAGGTGAACTGGAGAAAGTTCCAAATGGTCATATTTTTAAAAAAATGGTGTGCTCACGAGGAAGTGAGAGCCATTGGATGTGATAGCTTCAAAAGGCTGAGCTGTAGTTTATCAAATAACTCTTCCGAAATCATATTGTTCTGAAATATTAAAAATTGCCCATGAACGCCCCATGGGGTTTCATTTGCGTGTCAACAAGATATGCGATAAAGTTATGAGACATTACTTTTGGACAAAAATTAGGCAAAATATTTTTCAGTTTTCTAGAACTTCTCATACCTATCAATTGGTTGCAAAACCTAACAGAAAATTCGTGTTTCTTCTTTCAAACCTATTTCAAATTTCAAAGAATTCTTCAGTCATGTGAAAGTTAACGGTGTCGTGAATTATCCAACTCCTATCAAAAAAAAAAAAAAACTCTGATGAGATTTTTAAGAATGGCTGGTTATTACAGGAAGTTTTGTAAACATTTTATTGGCATCACTGTACTATGAACAAACATACTGAATACAAACAAAAAGTTTAGGTGGCCTGAAAAATGTAAATCTGTTTATCAAAGGGTTCGTTTATTTGTTTTTTGAATTTCGCGCAAAGCTACTTCTCGAAAGGTCAAATTTTTTGTGCACTTACCCTATATCGATGGCACGTGACTTTGATACGCTTTTCACATTAACTGTTGATGCTAGGAATTATGGTGCTGGTGCTTTTGTATTACAATAAGGAGTGCTGAACACCCTGTTTTATGTTTTTCTAAAAATTAATTGTAACTAAAAGATGTTGTTGTTGTTATTTTTAAGCACAAAGCTACAAAAAGGGCTGGCTGTGCTCTACTTATCACGGGTATCGAAACCTGATTTATAGCAGTATAAGTCCGCAGACATACCGCTTCGCCATTGGGAGCGTCATCAAAACGATTATTCTTCTGTGGAAATGAAATATTGCCTTTAGCGTTAGCTTTAAAACATTTCAATGTGTATGTATCTATGTCACAAAAATCTGTTGCTGTTTACACTGATCATAATCCGTTATTGTTTTTGAACCAGTTTTTAACTGTATCCATTCAGGTCGTGTGAGACGACAAAAATCGCTTGCTCCTACTAATTTAAGTGGTTGGTGGTCCAAGATTAGTCGTACAATTGATAGTAAATTTGCTAAATTTCAGTTTTCAGAGGAAGCAGTTCCTCATCACCACTCTTTTGCGAGAAGACTCCTGGAAGAAGATAGCATAAGATCTCTGTGAACGACGTTACCTTATAGTAACGTATGATTATATTAGTCATTTAAAATGTGTTCATTATGCAAATTAGTACTTTTGTGGCTTACTGTCGCTTAAACAACAGGTTTGCTCGGTGGGAAATTTCCAGACTTTCTAATTTCTGATAATAGAACACTGTTTAACATTTATGGTTTTAAAGAGTTTATCAAATAATATAAGTTTGGCTACAATTCGTCTACTTCTTTACTTTAATAGGGAAGCTAAGGCAGGAATTAAAGTTGTAAAACGCAATAAAAAGAAAAAAACACAAAAAGATGAAGTCGTTCTTACCATTTTATTCAGTTACGATTTTTAAACCAGTAAAGATTATAATATTTATAAACTTACATATAACCTTTCCTACTCTCTAATCTGATTTAAGTCTTTGCATATAAGTCTGAAGCATATATGAATATACAGTTACTCTAAAGCTAAAGCTGCTTGCAAGAATTCGTTCGATACCCGTCACTGTGCTGATGAAATGAGCGATTAAAAGTAATGGTTAATTAGCAAGTATTCCTATTGTATCGATCTCTTCATAACAGGCATTTATATTATTAGATGGATCTAATCTTTACACACTAGTTATCACTCGTTTGAGTGGAATAATAAAGTTTTAGTTTGAACTGAAAACTATGTCGAATAAGGTTTTTTTGTATTCTCTAATAAACAGACTTATTAGTTAAGTTTGGACAGTTTACTCTACCTCTTTGAGTTTAAACTTTATTTTTTTATGTAATTCGTGTTTTGTTATTAGCTCACCACTATGCGCGCTCTGTTCATCGCATGAAATCGAACCATAGCATTGTGGGTTTGCAAACTTACCGCTTACCCTTCAAGTGATTTTCTTTTTTGATTATCGTTTTGAAAAATTATACCGGTATAAAACGTAACGATTTTTCGGCTACTATTCGACAAACGTGACAAATATCAGTTAAAAAATAAGCTTGTCTATTATTCATTTTCTTTGTTATTCTGTTTCTAAATTTATTTTTAATAGTTTTTACGTATTTTGAATGATTTGATATAAATTCATCTAAACAGTACTGACATCTCCTCATCTCGTTTATCACAGATAACAAAACGCTTAATCTAGGTAGATCTGTGAACAATTACCACACTCATGATGGATTTCTCGCTTTTGCTCCTGACAAGTCATAAATCGGGGCTTAATAACCGTGGATACTGGGAATATAAAATAATGTTTGATAATATTGTTCAGTGTATCACTCACTATTAGTAAACGACGGTTGAAGGAAATGTAAGAATGGATGTTCTTAAACGATTTCAAATGTCACGGAAACTCATGAATCATGAAAACATGTTGCACTATAAGATCATGCTATGTTAAAGTAATGTGTAAACAATAATCTATGTATCACATAAAAGTATAAACGGTGTGATTCAAACAACTTCCCAATACATGATATTACAGAAAAGTATGAGTTGTTATATTTATTTGCAAACTGCTATAGGAAAGGTTTTGATAAATACACATACATTTCGAAGTTACTTAAAGTTAAAGCTCGAACAAATAAAACAGTGAAATACGTCATATCCTTCCTTAAGATTTGCACTAAATGGGTTTAATAAAATCGGTTACAAACCATTTCAGTTCCGTATAAACGTATCTTTCTTATCGTATTAAAACATTAAGAACATTTATTATCTAAATATCAATATGCAATTAAAAACATTTTAAATATTTTATGTATTTGTAACTAACTCAAAATATGACCTATAATTGCATGAAGAAATATCAGAATGGCTTATTTTTTTAACATTTCCTATATGAATATTTAACAGGGAGTGATAAGAAAATGTATTTAACAAATAACTATAACCCGATATGTGTATAATTACTGCGCTAGTAATTGTTACGAAAGGTTACAACATTAATGAATCGCCCTAGTTAAATTTCAAAGAACGTTTTTGATCTACAGTTCTTTCAAACAAGAATTTAATTCGGTTTCTATACTGTATAGTAGCCGAAACATGTCCCTCTTTTCATTTAATAGATAGTTGCAGTCCATTAAAGTTTTCAAACCTACCATATCATTTCTGCCTCAAGTTCCAAAGAAGAATATAATCGATTAAGACTAATTAACAGGAATTTATTAGTATCCTTTCTGATATGATTCACATGCTTTATGAGCTACTAGTTTTGATGGACTATATTATAAAGAGTAAATTTGGATTTCATTATTACATTCAATTTATTATGTAAGTTAACAATGCAATATTTACATTTTTTACTTTAAATCTTTCCTTTGTTTCATATTTTCTTATTCATTTTATTATAATAACAAATGAGACTCTTCTATCTGCTTACTTTAATCTTATTCATATATATATATATATTAATTCAATTAAGTTATTAAACCTGAAGAACAGTTTTCTAATATTTGGTATACAGCGTCGCAAATCAAGACATACGGCTACCAGAAAAAATAGAGACGCACAGCACACAGTGTATTATTTACAGGAACCAATGAGTTGCGATCGTCAATAATCTATAACTTAGTAATCTTTCCATAAATATTTCGTATGTATATCTTGCCAGTTTGCTTACCTCACATTCCAAGTTTTAAGAACGCCGGCGCAGCCACAATAGAGACATCGATTTGTCTTATTTTCTTCGTCCTCTTTTTCTACGCATCAAATTGTACGAAATTTCTAAAATGTAAAAAAAAAAGCAACACAATCCTTAAATTCGATTTTTTCTGAAATGTGGTACAGGTTTAATATATCGTTTACTCTGCGTCTATAGAACGTTTCGTGTAGGCGCTGCAATAAAAAGCGCATTGATTTTGAAACGATAATTTTTCATCAGACTTGCAGGACAAATAGTAAACGAAATATTTCTGAAATTACTATCTTTCACCTACCTCATCTATCAACAAGTAGGATTAGAACCTGAGTAATGAGTAAGGCGGAAAAAATGTTTTTGATTAAATATTAATTTCTTATTTAATTAATAACTTGTTTAAATATTAATAAATTCTTGTTTAATTAATAATTATTCCGGAGGTCGCTATTCGAAAGAACGATTGACTGTACTTTTGGTCGCATGTGCTGACGGAAAACTAGAGAAATAGATAAAATAGATTTTAATAGATAAAAGTGAAAATCCGCACTGTTTCAAAAATTTAAGGAAGAATCAACTTCCTGTGGAATGGAAAGCGAATAATAAAGCGTGGATGACAAGTGCTATATTCGAGTAATTTTTGAACAAATTAAGCAAAAGAATGGAACAAGAAAATAGGAATATTCTACTTTTCGTAGATAATGCAATTTGTCACCAAAAAATTCAGCTTTCAAATGTTCGTTTAGTCTTTCTACCTCCGTGTAAAACATCAGTTCTACAACCACTAGATAATGGAATTATACAGTGTATAAAATTGAAATACAGAAAATTGATGCTTCAGCATATTATTACAAACATGAACGACTGTAAGAGAGCATCTGAAATGACCATGAAAATTGACGTGTTAGATGCAATTGCATTTTTAAGTCATTCAGTAAAATGCCTAAAAGATGAATACTTAATAAAGTGCTTTCGAAACTGTGGATTTATTCTTGATAATGGCGGAAATTATGGAGAAGTTATTTGTTATGATGATTCTAGTGAAATCCAAACTTTGATTGAGAAGATTGGTACAGATGATTCTGTGAACGCGGAAAATTTTGTGAACGTTGACAAGAATGTTTTAACAGAAACTGATGACATTGATTTAAAATCTATAATAAAATCGTACAATGCTAACAGTGTGAGAGATTTAGAAGATGAACAAAATGGAAAAGATAGTGAGGAAACAGAAATTCCTACTTCCATGCAAGTGTTAAGCTATATTAATACTATCAAATTGCATGCAAAAATAAAGGAGGAAAATGAACTTCATGAAAAGGCCGTAGAAATGGCGTTCCCTTTTCACCGCATGAGAAAGCCCGTTAAAAAAAAAACCGAAATAGTTGAAATTGGACACTTTCTTCAAATAAATTTGGTTAAAATTTTGTGTATTTATGTATATTTTGAATGTCTATTTTTGTTCTTAATGTAATAAATATAGCATAAACATTATAATAATTTTATTCACAAACGTCTTACTTCCCTTGAGTCAAGCAAGTATAACGTTCCGGTCAAACATTACATGTAATTAAGGAAATGCATGTTCACTGTCTAAGCCGGAAATTTTACTCGGTCCCGTGTAATTCCGCCTTAGACAGGTTTTACTGTAATAATATTGTACCATGTTTCATTGAAAGTATTGTTTATATTTTACAGTTAGGCCCGGCATGGCCAGGTGGTTAAGGCATTCGACTCGTAATCTGAGGGTCGCGGGTTCGAATCCTCGTCACAACAAACATGCTCGCCCTTACAGCCGTGGGGCCATTATAATATGACGGTTAATCCCACTATTCGTTGGTAAAAGAATAGCTCAAAGAGTTGGCGGTAAGTGGTGATGACTAGCTGCCTTCTCTCTAGTCTTACACTGCTATATTAGGAACGGCTGGCACAGATAGCCCTTGCGAAGCTTTGCGCGAAATTCGAAACAAACAAATAAAAATTTTACAGCTTCTCCGCATGTTGTTCATTTTACTGATATTAGGCCAAATGCTTCCGGAAGTAAAAAATCCGTGTAGTAAGTGTGTGTAAAATACATACAATTCATAATAGCTCATTTAAAAAGGTGGAATGATATTCCCTATAATCACTTTTGCATTCTGCTTCATTAAATGAAATTATATCTAAAATAAAACCAGCCCAGTTGTGATAAAAAGAAAGGAGTGGCTAATAAGAAGACGAAGAAAAAAATACGATGACTGAAGTATGTGAAATCAAAGGTAGCGACCAAGTCAGTGTAGCAATGATGTTGATGACAATAGAAAATTTTAATAATGACATTTCAAGTGAACATTGTGTTACAGATTCGTAAGTGAATCATGGAGTAAATAATATAATGTTTATCTGAACTGTCATTATTAACGTTTTCATTGTTTTCAACAGCGTTATTGCACTGGCTTGGCCGCCAATTTAGGTTTAAATAAATACTTTTAGTTGTATTTTTTCTTGGCCACATCGTATTTTACAAATGTGCTATTTTTGAGTTAGATATAAAGAAAGAGCATAACAAAGTCAAATTTTTGAAACATAATAATCGCTCTTGTTTCGAAGCACCTTTGTTTGTTTTGCACTTATCTTCTGAGCAAAATAACAACACCACCAATAATGAAAAACGCCTTGATTTAATCCAGTGTGCCTAAATGCTCGATCGGACTCATTTGTATGTTGTAAAGTGATTAGGATTATTTCGAGTTTGTTCGTTTTCGCTCCACAATTTCATTACGTCTTTTACATAGTTATGGAATATATATGTACATTTTCTTAATACTTTCGGAATATTAATTACGTTTATTTATAGTTACTTATTAATTCTTGCGTCTTCTCGTTTGATATCTTAAGAAGACTGTCATTGCGAGAAAGATATATAATTCTAATACACTTTTTTACTGCAGGTTTTTCAGATTCCGTTGAGAAACTAGATATACATATACGTGTGCTTGTTTTTATTGTATAGCAAACCTATTATTGGCTATATACTGTGTACACCGGTGGGAATCAAGACCCTGATTTTAGCATTTGTAACTGTCAATTTCCGTTGTACCATTGGAGGACAACATATAAGTATATATAAATAAATAAATAAATTTTTGTATTTATTTAAACAAATATATTAATTAGTGCACAACATAAGCTTTAAAATATTTTAAACCAGTTTCTTACATGAGTTTTCTTTTCGTTGTGTTTATTTCTGCAGAGATAAACTATGTTTAACTGTGTTGGTGGGCCTAGCACATGTTTGGCATTATAAGCCTTCAGATTTACTGCTGAGCCACTAGGAACATTTGGTTTGGAAGCCAGTGTAGCATAACATATGAAAAAAATGTGATAGAAACTAAACGAATGCTAGTTTTCTGCAGCGTCTGTATCTGTCTATTTATACATACGTATCTGCACTGTGAATAACCTTCGTTATGTATTACGATTTCAAATAGCCTGAAACTGAGTTAAATTATTGTTTAAACTTAGAAGTTAATTAAATGTAGAAATGTATCAAATTGTTGATGTTTATCAAAATTTATCTGCACGGGTTTCTTTCTTAATACAAATATATTTTAATATACAAGCAACAGCAGAATTTATATTAAAGGTTATTACAAATAATGATTTATGTACAAAAGGTTTACAATAAAAGTCTTTCACAGTCGAAGTTGTACAATGTACTCGTAGAAATGCTAATTGGTTTGTAATGTTCAAAATCTATAAACGTTCCTGGTTTATATAAATAATATCTGTAATTTTTCGATTAATAAGCGTTTATAACAGTTATAGATTCCGAGGTTAATAGTATAGTAACTGAAACAAACTAACAATTTTCAATAATAATAACACGCCTAAGGACGGAAACAAATTTTTTCAATGAGAGTTTGCGATATTTGGCATATGTTAGAGATAGTTCAGTTTCCTTAGTAGAAATGGAAGGTAGGGTTCACCACGTAGTGAACTAAGTGAAGTATGTAATTATTCAACCGAAAAAGATCTGATATAAGCTGTTTCGGTTGGTTGTGACGAAATCAAAGGTGTAACTTGTTTCATAAGAAAAATGTCCAGTGAATACGAACACGAGGAGTGGTGACAGTCAGAGTTTTAAACATTAAACATATTGCTACTGTTGAGTAATTGCTGTTCAATGTTAAAACAGGAATGATCAGAGGAGATTCTGAAATCAAGTGTTCAGTTTCCGTTTCAAAATTTCATTATGTCTTTTACATAATGTATGTGTACATTTTTTCTGCGGAATATTTCTTTCATTTATTTATAATTATTTGTTAGCTCTTGCATACATTTGATATCTTAGCAGACTGTCAATGCAAGAACGATATATAATTCTAGTAGATCTTTGTACGACAGGTTTACTTCATTGTGTTAGAAACCTAGATATACATGAACGCACACATGAACATATACATTCTCTTGTTTTTAATTTAGAGCAAAGCAGTACGTTCAACAACACCGTTATTATATTTTAAAATACATAAGTTTGTACAGCTGCTGTATTGGGACATACTCAGTTACTATAAATAAAAAAAACATTTTTAGCTACATAATACTTCCTTATATTACGATGATTTCAGACGAGACTCAAAACTGAAGCGCTTTCGAATAATTACTTTCTCCATTACGGCGTTAGGATAGTTACATTACAGTCACTGTTAATTACTTTAATTGTTATATATATCGTAGTAGTTATTTGTCATTATACATGATTTACCTGTATCTTGAATTTTATGATAACTCTTTTTCTGCGGGTTTAACTTTATTCATTACTTCATAATTCATTTTCTGTAACTACTCGTTATGTACGTGTGAGGTACAGGATTAGACACACCTTTTATTCGCCATTTGTCATTGTTGGGACAACTACATACTTTTTCACGGATAATAGTAACATTATTTTCAAAGGACTTGAAATCGGCGATAGTGCATTCACTAAACAGCTAATTGTATGTATTTTGTAAGTGTTACACATTACGATTTCAAATAAACCGAAATCTGAATTTGGATTTAGAAGTTATTAAATATTAATAATATATATCAGATTTACGATATTTGACAAAAAGACTAATACACACAATTATCTTTTTTAATACAAATATATTTTAATATACAAACAACAATACATTTTATAATAACAGTTATTGCATATAATGATTTAGGTACAAAAATTTTACAAACTAACAAACAAAATTTAGTCTTCTGTCTGGTCTGAAACTTAATATTTTATCAACTGTCCAGGTCTGCGAGGCTCAAAGTACTTTTATGTTGATACGCAAATATACATCATTTGACGCGAACGCTAGCTAGCTCTATTCTTAGGTCCAGCATGGTCAGGTGGTTAAGGCACTCGACCCGTAATCCGAGGGTCACGGGCTCGAATCCCCGTCACACCAAACATGCTCGCCCTCTCAGCCGTGGGGGCGTTATTATGTGACGGTCAATCCCATTATTCGTTGGTAAAAAGTAGCCAAGATTTGGCGGTGAGTGATGATGTCTAGCTGCCTTCCCTCTTGTCTTACACTACAAAATTAGGAACGGCTAACGCAGATAATTCTCGCGTAGCTTTGCGCGAAATTCAAAACAAACCAAACCAAAGCTATATTCTTGTTTCGCCTAACGCTGTTTACAAGATCACGTTCACAGACGAAGATAGAAATACTAATGTCCGAAGTTAATTATCTGAAGTTGAACGGTTCGTAAAGTTCAAAATCTATTAACTTCTGTAGCTTTCCGATTAATAAGCGTTAATCATAATTATAGCTTCCGAGTCTTATAGTGTACTGATTGTAACTGAACTTTGTTTCTCGGCGCGCTGGTTTATATACTCAAAAGCGAGATTTTCGAATGTTCAACAATGTTTGAAGATATGCTAGTATTTTTGTAAACCATATATTGTTGATTCTTGCTCCCTAGAATCTTCTACAAATTTAGAGAACAGGCGGGACTTGCACAATACATATCCAACAATATACGTCAAATGCATCAAACTGAAATAAACGTAGGTATTAAAATAAATATATAGCAGTAAATCCGATATAGTAAGTAGATCCTATTCTATTCTTTCTTTAATGTTTAATATCAGGTCATCCCTTAAGTAATGTCCGATTTTAGGTTCAGAAAAAGAGAAAGGATTTCAAACGCTTTTATTGTTATTTAATCAATAATGTATGTTCCCTTATTATTAATTACTTCTTACCAACAATTCACAAGCTTCTCAATGCCACTTATATAAAATTCTTGGAGTTTGGAGGAAAAGAATGTAAAGAGGGTTGTCTTTACATCTTCATGTGTTCCAAGCTCTTTTCCATCAAAATAGTTCTGCAAACTACGGAATAGATGATAATCAGATGGGGCAAGTACTGGAGAATAAGGAGGATGTGGAATTTTTTCCCAGTCTAGTTCTTCAATTTTTGCAGATGTGATACTTGCTGTATGTGGCTGTGCATTATCCTGGTGTAACGCAACACCTTTACGATTGATCAAAGCAGGCCTCTTTTCATTCAGTGCAGCATTAAAGCGCTCTAACTGTTGGCAATAGAAGTCTGATGTAATCGTTACATTGAGTGACAGTAACTCAAAGTGGATCACACCAACTATATCCCACCAAACGCTTAACAAGACTTTCCTATGGTGGAGGTCCATTTTGGGCTGTTCTTTAGGCAGTTTACCTGCACTTAACCATTCTCTGCGGCCCTTAACATTTTTATAAAATACACACTTTTCATCCCCAGTCACTGAACGACAGGTGAGTTACGTTGACGCGAGTGCAGAGAAGTGCAAAGGTTCACTATTGCTCTAAGGTTGGCTTCTGTCAAATCACGGGAAACCTATTTTTCCAAGTTTTGACACCTTTTCAAGCTGTTGCAGATAACGGCGAATTGTTGAATTGGTTGAATTAAGCTTCTGTGCTAGTTCTTCAACTGTTACATTACAACCTTCATCAAGTGCAACCAGCAGAAAGTCATCATTAAACTCAACATGACGACTTGAGCGTGGCGCATCACTTGAGCCATAATTATGTGATCTGAACTTTTGAAACCACCTTTGACATTTTTTTTCATTGAGAGACTCCGCACCATAAACACCTTGAATCTTTCCTGTGGTTTCTGTTGCATTGTTGCCTTTTTTAAACTCAAGCACTTTATATGCTTAAATGTGCTCCACAGACACATCCATCTTCATAAGGGTTTATTTGATTAATGATCTGAAAAAGTGGAGTTGGGTTAGTTTCTTTTATTTGTATGAACATTGTTATACATGTTCTACTACATATTTTAGTCATTAAAACCTTCTACGAAGACAAAAATGATGATGCACTTTTTGTATTAAATTTTCGGACATTACTTATGGGATGACCTGATATATATAAATATTTTTCTATTTTTTCTATTTTGTTATATTTTTCTATATTTATTATTTTATATAATTATTTTGTATTGTTATTCTAGTACATTTATGTATTTAGGACTAATATGAATTATCTAGGCCAAATCTACCGCTAATAGCTAGGTTACCCAACTTACAAATAAATGCAATTTAACCTTTATTGGGATATTTTTAGTTGTGATCTACATACGTAACTTCTTTTGATCAAATGTTAATGATAATTTTGATTTACCTTCGGGTTTCCTAGAAACAAGTCGATTTCCAGCCATACTGATGTCACCAAAAGTCGTAGTACAGAAAAATAATGAAATTAGTATATTAAAAAACACCGTTAATATGTTCTAAAATATCTTGTGAGTTTGCACAACTGCTATATTGGAGAAGACTCAGTTATTTTAAATACAAACATTTTAGGTGGCGCAACAATTTTATTTAAGCCATGCAATGAGCGTAAGTGAATTTTGATAAAGTTTATTTGTTTTGAATTTCGCACAAAGCTACTCGAGAGCTATCTGTGCTAGCCGTCCCTAATTTAGCAGTGTAAGACTAGAGGGAAGGCAGCTAGTCATCACCATCCACCGCCAACTCTTGGGCTACTCGTTTAGCAACGAATAGTGGGATTGACCGTAACATTATAACAGTCCCACGGCTGAAAGGGCGAGCATGTTTGGTGCGACCGGGATTCGAATCTGCAATACCCTCGGATTACGAGTCGAACGCCTTAACACACTTGGCCATGCCGGGCAATTTTTTTGATAAAGATCATTGGAACTATATGTACCAGAGTGCTGCTTGTACCTTCATAGCCGACTATAAATTAATAAATTTATAAATATAACTGACGGCTGAAGTCTTTGTTTTATATTTATTCTTAACTGGAGAGACTATTAGATTTATTTTTGAGACAATTTTTTCTTTTATCTTTTAAAATAAGATGCAGTAAGCTCTCAAAGAATGGGCGTGGTTAATGTTCGTAGACAAGGAAAAACAGATAATTTAAACATATTCGATGAAGACGTAAGTAAAACAGTAATGTTTTTCACTTTCAGTGGCTCAGTGATACAGTTCATGATTCGACTGTTGTGATAAACACAACATAGATAGCACTTTGTAAACTTTTAGTTTAATAAGTATTTAAACAAACAATTTTCATCATTATAAAAATTCTACTTGGAGAAACTTAAATTTAGTTTGACTGGTGAAAACTTATAAAACGTGAATAGTTTTTGATTAAGTCAGGTTTTTAAATTATTTAAGCGATATTTACAAAATTACATTTTCACAAAACTCTTTTAAAAAACCTACATAAAAATATCTGGGTAAAAAAACTAAATGAATATCTCAGAGACAAAGGCTGAAAACGTTATTAAATGTAAGTTTATCATAATACTGTCTGTAGTGTTTTTACAGATATGTATAAAGGTAGTATTTTTCCACTGAATATAACAAATGTCGCTTATGTTGCAAAAAAAGATATATGGATTCCACTACAAGACAGTTATTGACATGAGTGAAAGAAAAAATATATCAAGTACATACTTTGAAGTGGACCCATGATGAGTGTGACGTAGCCTTTCATTCAAATCATAGGCTAATGATGAGCAAACCATTTGGATATAAAAAAGTTTGCTCATTTGTATGGCACTTTAGCATAAATTAATGTTTATATTGTAACTGAAATTTGTTTTCTATTTAAAACTTTTTCCGTGTAATTTGCATGATATTTTAGCCTAAAATTTCCAAACATTAAAAACTCGGAAGTTAAACAACAAAGGTACGACCGTAAGTTAACCTTTTTCCAGGAATGTCTTTGGCAGTTTTTTTTTTATCATGGTAGAGTTATTTTTCTTTGTGTATTTTTTCCCGCTCAAACTCTGTGCTGAATTTTTCTTCAAAGCTGGTAGAGTAACGAGTTTTGGTGATATTTTATATAATTTTTGTTCTGTTGGGGTGTAGTGTGGGTGCTTTGTCAGAAATCCTAGATTTCATACCTTTTAATATTTAGTTTTAATGGATAATTCAGCAATGAGGTTCGGAACAGAAGGAAAGCGTTTTTAGTTTTAAGTAAATTATGAAATATACAAAAAGTAAATAAAGTAAAAATGGAGAAATACTTAAACAACCGCGTGTGTTTCTTCCCCAGAAAACTATCCCAGTTTGTTTGGGTACATAATGTACTTCTTTACTGTTTAACTAATTTCCCGCTTAATACAAAAACATAGAACCGTACTGTGTGGGAGATTTAGTTTTCACGTTGTAATTTAAGTTAATGAAATTCTGATCTGTACGTAAAACTGCGAATGACGATTAAAAAAAAAAAGAGAGAGAGAATCAGTTCACTTTCGCAAAATAATTTCAATATACGTCACTATGTGTTCAAGACAGCGATTAAATATTGCTTGATATTTTAAGACTTATTTGTAAATTTTTAATTAGAACATGTTATGATAATGAGAATTCCGAAACTTTTGAGCAGTGGTTCCCAACCTTTTTTATGCCCCACACCCCTAAAAAAATTTAATATATTCTCGCACCCCTCACAGTTATTATTTATTTAAGAATAAAGGTGAACGTGGCCAAAACAAATTTTTATAATTAGTTTTAATGATATGTAAACAAACACGAAACATTTGTAAAAGGAAAATTATTACAACAAACTAAAAATTGCATAAACCCTACATCGCCTACAAAAAAATAAATTTTCATCCATGCATGAAATGAAATTTCCTTGAATTTGAAATGTTCAAATGTTTATAAGTCAATGTAAATTTAATGACTCTTTTGTTCCTGTTTATTTCATGTGAGTTTTTCAAAGCGTGGCACTTTGTTGTTGATAGCAGTCTGCAAGTCTGCCTGTGCACCCAAGAGATTTCCAGATTTTGTCTTGATTGACAAAAGGGCACAAAATCCAAACTCGCATAAGTATGTCGTCGCGAATAGGATGAGCACATTTAGTGCTTTTTCACAAAGTCTTGGAAACATGTCCATTGCCGAACACTAATATTGTTCCAAAATTTTGCTTTTAAACTGCATTTCAAGAACTCGATTTGTGCGCAGTTCAATAAGATCTTCCTTCAGTTCTTCACCATCTGACATATTATTAAATTGAGGGAGTATGGATTCATAATCCATTCTTCAAAAGTTTCCAATTCTCCTCTAAAATATCCATCAAATGACTTTGATAGTATTTCCAAATGATCCATAATTACAGCTACGTCTGTAACAAGAAAAATAAGAAATAAAAATCGAACGTAATTTTTGAATATATAGGACAGTACTCTTAAAATAAACAAAAAAACAACAACAACTGAAATGTTATTTCGCACCCCCTGGAATCACAGCTTTTGAGCATCATTGTATCCATAGACCAAGACTGTACGACAGTAATGGCAGTACATGTCACATAAACGGTTTTAATTCCACATCTTTTTATACAAAAATAGCTTTCCATAAACATAAATATTTAATTTCTGCCTGATCTATATATTTAAATCTATTTGTTTTGCTATCTGCCCTAGCCATCCCTAATTTAGCAGTGTAAGACTAGAAGGAAGGTAGCTAGTCATCACTACCCATCGCCAACTCTTGGGCTATTCTTTTACCAACAAATAGTGGGATTGACTATAACCTTCTATCGCCCCCACGGCTGAAAGGGCAAGCATGTTGAGTGCGACGAGGATTTGAACCCGCAACCCTCAAATTAAGATTCGAACGCCTTAACCACTTAGTCATGTTGGGCCTAATTTAAATATGAATGCAAAAACTGCCCTCATGACATTGCTAATTAATTTTTCTCTAAAATATTGAAATGCATTGATCCTTCCAACCCCATTAAAATTATAGTTTTTATAACGTTTCTCCCATGGTGAGCTAGCGGTAAGTTTATGGACTTATTACGCTAAAATCCTAGTTTCGATTCCCCGTGATAGAAAAGCGCAGGCAACTTGCGCTAAGACAAGAATAAAGCTTAAATTGTCGTCTTTCTTCTATCTCTACCTCACCTGTCAACAAGAATCTGGTATATCTTAGTGGAAGTTATAAAAGTCTTATATATATATATATATATACATGTGTGTGTTTGTTATGTGCATATTTATACAAAATAAAATTTTAAAACGCGCGGAAATTGTTTACTCAAAACACTTCACTATCGTCAAATATTTTAACAGATCTCAAATTTCCAATGTATATTTAAACAGAAAGCTAAAGTGAAACTTCTCAATCAATTTTCATCGTATCAGCTTGGCTGTCAACAGTTTCACAGAAGACAGTAGTTCAAAGTAACTTAAGGAACAACTGCTTGCTCTTAGAGTATAATTTGTCCTAAAATGTTGAAGATTTATCGTCTATGTTGTTCTCTTACCATTTACAGAGACAGGCAGGCTCTGGTAAAGTACTCGTGTGATTTTATTCCCTCATCAGAATGACTAATGAATGATCAAACTTGGTCGAGTAAATATGATTTATGACATAATTTACCTACTTATTAGATGTAAAGTCACGCCTTCAAAGTTAAACAAAGCATGAGCACATATTCCCTTTTCTGTACATAAACATTTCTGAATTATCTTAATACACATTTCTTGCGAATGTAAATAGAACAGTTAGTAACTCTTTAAATTTCTCAATAAAAGCAGTAATAAAGGAAAAGCAATGAATGCGCCCTCTGGTACCAATAGGTTACATTTGATTTAGAGAGATAAGTATTTAAAGAAAATGGATTTTGCTGAATGGCACAACAGAATACGTGAGCATAAAAATACACTTATTAAAGGAGAGAGAAATCAGTACTTTTGATTGAATAAAATTTAGTTTTCATTGACATAATAAGATTAATCGTTTACTCCAGGAGACACAATAATTGCTCATATTTCAAAATCAAGAATGTTGTGTATTTTCATGCACATTTTGTACAAGTATAAGAAATACTAACTATTTTAAAGGTAGCTTTTAAGTTGATTTCAAAAAATAATATATTTTCTCCTTTTTGTTATCATTATCGCAAGATAACTTGCACATCTTTTTATATTTGCTGACTATTATTATTTAGAAACAGGTTTAATCTTTTATTATAGCCTGAAATTTTAGTTAATTTTATTTGGTGAGTTTCAGCAAAAAAAGTATTCGCCATGGACTAAAACTGCTAGAAAAATATATAAAGTATCTAAACTCAAGTTAAACTTCATTACTATATGTTGGACACTTAAAGTAGCTTATTTTCTCATCATTGTACGATTTTACGACTCAGCAATGAAGCTGAGCACACTTACAGCAAATACCATGAAGTTTCTTTGAGTTTACAGTGTTTCAACTTTTCACCTACTTTATTTACAACATAAACCTAAAAATCCGAAAGCAGATTAGGAAAACTAGAATACAGTTATATAGATTACAAAAATGTGTAATGGTCTTTTTGTTTGTTACCAGTTTACATTTTGTATTACGTTACAAATAACTATCATTCATGAACACCAACCAAATATATTTTCAAATAGGCACTCTCTCAGTGTGAAACATATTAAGCACAGCTAAATAAAACTTTCAAAGAAAAATTCCTACTTTTCCACCAGCTTGTATTGTCTTTTGCTTAGCATAAAACAGTTTACTGCAATAACTTGGTTATAAATGTCCATTAGCCATTATCATTTGCTGTTTAAGTGTATTTTTTGACATTTTCTGCTCTGTGGTCTTTGAATATAGCACAGTTTACCAGAGGAACGCTTTACTATTGCATTTGCAGCTTCAAAGTAGGTATCTTGTTTCAACATCTTTCCAGAATTTCAGTACTGTGAGTTTTAGATTGTCTGGAGAGAGGTTTACTATATATTGACTGAATTATAAGCTAGGAGATGTTACATCTTCCGCTAGGGAAAACATTTTTTAGTAGTTTTTAAACTCACAACTCTCATTTGATCCATCTCTCTTGTTTGAATTAATAGCTTCTTTACAGTGGTAGCTACATTTTTTCAGTTGTTTTTCCAATTTTTTTTTTCACTCAGAACTACATAGAATTTACTAATGGATTGTATCACATAAGTTGAATCTTTAGGTGACAGGATTCCCAAAAGTATACTGCACTTTTCTGTTAATACACCTTCTGTGTTCTGTTCGAAGCAAGTGGTAAAATTGTATGTAGGTTTGGGCCATCTCTCTTAAACTCTTTCTGTATAATCAAAACCAATTTAAGTTTTTCTTCTTGAAACACAAGTTTGGATTAAGCTCTTTGTTGCTGTTGGTAAGCGGGAATGATACCTTTAATTTCAGATATCTATTTGTTCATGATATCCCCGTCTTCAAAAGAGCAACCATTTCCATCCATATGCGAATAACAACACACAGACTTTCAAATAAACTGAATCATTTAGTAGGTTTTTTATGTTTTCAACTCCCGGTTTAGCACAATCTTTATTGTACAATAGTTTTCTATTTTGTAGTCATATTTAAATAAGGTACCAAGTTTGATAATCACTTTATTAGCTTTGATATTGTAGAGCAGCTAAGGACAGTGTAGAACTAGGAATTAAATGTGCCATATCTTTAACATGCAGGAGTTTAACGATACCTTCACCAGCACATAGACAGTCCATCATCTTTTGAACATACTGTGCAGAATCAGGTACAATGGTAATAACATCAGATGACTTTTTCTCACATTGCTGTAACGATTTTACAAGCAACAAAGCAGTAGAGACACTGTTTGCGATAGCACCATTAGAAACATCTGTTAATGCAATTTCATGCTTCCCTCGTACAGTGCAGTAATATGACATTAGTGTATATTAACTGTGAACTTTCCAAGTACATCGAGAATTCAACGACAATCAGACGTACTTACACACACAGTTTCCGAACGACTTTAGACAAGTACTTTTTCTTTGTTGCAAAGTAGCGTACAATTACATTGTTTTAGTTGCTGAATAACATTTCTTCACAAACACTACTGAAGGTCAATCATCCACATGAAAGCTTGAACCAGCTTTGGAAAGTGCTTAACCTTCTGTCTGACCTGTATTTCCATTAAAGTTAGCCGCATTATTGTAGAATTTCTTAATTTCTCAGCCTCTAGTTTTAGAGAAACATGACGGGATATAGAAAGGTATTTATTAATATCTAGGTTCAGTACCTCTGTCTCTAAAAAAACCTTAAAACCAGAATATTTTTTTACCCAGTCAACATATAATCTGCATTTTTTATCCATTATTTGAAGAATTGCACTTATTATTATTGTTAAAGAAATTATTATTTAGAAATCAAATCAAATATATTTCCGTAATGCCAACCGACCCTTCACCTGCTACGCTACTACATAAGGTCGATGTTTACATTTTTTTGTTTTTTTCTCTCAGCCTTTCAAATATACGTGTTCTTTATCTCAGTCGTCTCCTGTTTTTCTTTCTCTCACTCTCTCCATTATTTCTGTGCTTTTCTCCATTTCTTAGAGTTGTTTTCCTTCTCTTATTTCTCTATTACAATCAAATGTTCACTATTATAGCGGATGTTAACTGCATATGAATAACCAAAACTTAATTTTTCATTCCATGCCGTTTCACAAAGAGAACATTTGCCTTGACATCCATAGAGTGAACATATAACTGGAAAAAGAAATAAAAACGCAAAGCTGTATTGCTCGAATAATTGTAAAGTCAGAAAAATACCCCAGATTTTCTAACAGTCAAATAAAGTTACCTTCATCAATTTCAGCTCTTAATTATTGGGTTTGAATCACAAAACGTTGCGCATGCTTTTATTCATATGTAATTTTTTTGTTTACTTGGAGAGTTTTTGGGTTCAGAAAAAATACTGGATGGTGTGAGGAATCTGGCAAAATTCGAATATCAGAACCAATAGCGATACGATGTGTAATTAATGCATAAAGATGTGTGAATAATAACTATAAACAATTGTCACAAAAAACTCCATGAATTGTAATTAATAATTAGCCCTTAGTACGGTAATTGTGCTTCGTAATCGACTCAGCATTTATATATACATGTATTTTGTACAGATGTAAGTATATAACTTAAATAACAATTAAATAATGATACTGAACAGCCAACAAAATGCTTCAAAATTAAATAAAATCATATGATGGTGACGAAAATGAGACATTACATGTGGTTAAAATGTTTAACTTATTTAATCCTGGAAATAGTTTTAGTTTGTGATTGGATATAGCTATGTGTATAAAAATTTACTTATTTGTATGTGTTATGAACAGTTTTAACCGCCAGGTGTGCCTCAGAACGAAAATTACTCAGTTTTTAGTTTATGTTGCATAACTTGAAGAGCATTAAACGGCCTAACCCTACCTAAAATTGTACAGTGTGACATAAGAAAAGAATCATTATATATAAATGTTTGTTCATATTTCTAAATTTTCAAGCATAGTTGTAAAAATATAATAGTTAATGAAGACGAACAAAATATTTTTGTAGTAATAAAATAAAAAGAGAAAAAACACATTATAATATTAAAAGTCGGGTTTTGATATTCGTGGTGAGCTTAACACTGATAGCTCATTGTGTAGTTTTGTACTTAACATCACATCAACAGCATATACAACAAAAAACAAAGAAGCATAATCTCGAATATATTAAAATTTCACGCTTTTTTCTCAAACAATTTTAAACAGTTATAAGATTTAATTGTCATAGCAATTGAAGATTTTGTGTTTCATATTTTCTTGTCTTACATTTTTATTGCTGATGCTATTACCAAGTATCGTTGAAAAAGAGACAATTGCTGAGATTTAAGTTAAAAAATCTATAAGCGCAAATTGTACACTTTCATACTTTCATTCTAATGTCTGAGATTAAAATATTTTCTAGATATTGGGTAACGAATAGCTGGTAGGTAAACAATCACTATGTTATTACTAATATGACCTACAATATGAACACAAACTTACATTGAAACACAACACAGGACATGTAGACTACTATTCGTTTGTCATGACACTTGTTAGCTGTTTACTACAAAAATCAACAACAAAAAACAAGCTGAAACGTATCATGTATACAGTTTTCAAAACGTTTGGAATGGAACTAAACTGATGTTTTTAGCATGTTTTTCTTATACCATCGTTCTAGTATTACTGACTTTAGATATTTATTTACTTCATAGAAAACTATAATGTTACATCGTATTTATTTATTTAGTAATTTGTGTTTTTTGGGGACGAGCCATTGATTTTATGTTCTCTGATATTCAGTTCAAAGCCGTATCACGAGTTTCAGAGCAGCTAGCTAAGTGGACCTATTGATTTTGTATTTTGTTGTGGCGCGAATTTTATATATTACGGAATATGGCGTTATTTGTTTTCTGTTTCTCTCTAACTAATGATAAGTGTAACAAACGGAAACAAAACGTCAACTCGAACAAAATACAATAGTTCACATGTTTTTGTGTTTTATTTCGCGAATACTTTATTATCTACTGTAAGTAAATGAACAAAGTTAGCTTGAATGTGTGACAAGCTTGTTTAAACTTTCGTTCGATAATATAATTGCATGTTTTTCAATCTTGTAAACCGACATCTCCGTATCTTGTTGCTAAGACATTCTCGATATTCGTATTATGTGTTTATATTTCTAAGAAAGTCAGTTGAGTTTTGGAGTTACAAAAGCACGTTTAAGTTCTTGATGTTAGTTTCCAAGCATGCTATCTTATTATTTGTGAAGACACATATACAGTTTTTGCATGATATGTGTCATATTGACCAATCAGGTATATTCACGATCCTTTCTCTGTTTCTCTCTATGTATATATGTCTGTGTGTGTGTAAATGTATTTATATGAGTATATAGTTTATTAGAATAAAAACAAACCGAAACAAAAATAAAAAACGTTGCATCATTTAGAAGGATCTTAGGGTACAGTCTATAAAGAGGAATATAGAATGTATTCTTGGTTTTGGAGATAACAAAGGAAGTAGGATTCATATTGCGGTAGGGATACACCATCTATCATTCTTAACCTCCATTCAGCAGTCTCATATAAAGAAATGTAATAAATTAAAATAATGATAATAATAGAAATTAAAAATAGGAGAGCAAGATGTGGGTGCTCAAGCTCGAAACTGGTATTTCTTAATCAAAGTTTTTCAATGTTCTTTTGAAGCACAAGCTTTATTAAATTTTGTGGAAAGTTTAATAGTGTTCTTGTTACATATCATGGATGGATTTTAATAATTTACAGAGTATCACGACCTTTGTAAACGTTTTCCGCTTTATTGCTTGTGATACTGTTTAGAATGATAGAGAACAACTTTATTGACCACCATTGATTTTTCCTCCCGTAAGAATAAGCAATTATTATTATATTACTATTATTGTTATATATTATATAGCTAAATCATTAACCATATAAGTTTCATATATATACACTGCCGGCCAAACTCATAAAGCCAATGAACATAAAGAAAACATATGCATTTTGCGTTGTTAGACTCAGCCACTTATTTGAGTAGAGCTTCGAAAGATGAAAATAACAAAAGGGAAAATAAAAATAAAAACCTTTTTTAGCATTTAATAGAGAAAATGTGAACACTATGAAACTAGTTTAAATACTAGCTGGTTAAAAGTTTAAGACCATACTGAAACGAAGCGATAATCGGTACACACGTAACGAAATTTAGTCATTTGTGTTCAAGCATTAGTGTTTTCAACATCTCCTGTGTCACATTGGGTAAAAACATGGCAAAGGCTAAAAAGTTGACAGAGTTTGAATGTGGCAGAATTGTCGAGCTGCAAAAGCAAGGTTTCTCTCAACGTGCCATGGCTGGTGAGATTGGGCGTAGTAAAAACTGTTGTTGCAAATTTCTTAAAAGACCCTGAGGGGTACGGAACGAGAATTTCAAGTGGTCGGCCCAAGAAAATTTCGCCGGCGTTGAACAGGAGCATTCGACGGGTTGCCCGGCAAGACACCAGCCGATCGTCGAACCAGATTAAGGTCCTTACGGACGCAGAATGCAGCTCAAGAACAATAAGACGGTATCTACGAGAGAAAGGCTTTAAAAACCGTAAACGTCTTCAAAGGCCACGCCTCCTTTCACACCACGAAACAGCTCGGTTAAACTTTGCTGAGAAGCACCAAATATGGAACGTAGAAACGTGAACGAAGGTTTTGTTCTCTGTTGAGAAAAAATTTAACCTGGATGGTCCAGATGGCTTCCAACGTTACTGGCACGATAAGGATACCCCACTGGATTCATTTTTTACACGACACAGGGGAGGAGGTTCCATCATGATCTGGGGTGCTTTCTCCTTCTATGGAACAATGGAGGTTCAGATTATACAGGGGCTACATTGGCATGTTGGAGAGAGCATGCTTATTAACTGAAGACTCTCGCTTGTGTGGAAATGACTGGACAACGCTGCAATCCACAATGCCTACAGAACAAAGGACTTTTTCATGGCGAATAACTTGATTCTTTTAGATCATCCAATTTGTTCGCCCTAAATGAACCCCATTGAAAATGTTTGGGATGGATGGCAAGGGAAGTCAATAAAAATGGACGTCAATTTCAAACAGTGCATTATCTTCGTGAAGCCATTTTCACCACTTGGAATCACATTCCAGCCAGCCTTCTGCAAACGCTTATATTATTCAAAGCGAATGTTTGAAGTTATTCACAATGACGGCCGTGTAACTCATTACTGAGACCTCTTGTTGGGCATTTCCTAACCTGTTTAGGACTTCTTTTTGGTGTGGTTTTAAACTTTTGACCAGCTAGTATTTAGGTTAATTTCATAGTGTTCACATTTTCTCTATTAAATGCTAAAAACGTTTTTCATTTTTATTTTCCCTTTTCTTATTTTCATCTTTTGAAGCTCTACTCAAATAAGTAGTTGAGTCTAACAATGCAAAATGCATATTTTTTTATGTTCATTGGCCTTAAGATTTTGGCCAGCAGTGTATATAGTATGATATTAAGTCATTAGTTCAGTGACATTTTACTTTTATATGGTATTACTTTCTTTGTCACATTAGCGACTATTGTATTTTTCCTTCCTAAGTGTAATTATTTTAACTATATTGTAGAGACTTATAATGTTTTTCTTGGCTTTTACAGAAAATTTAATATAATTTATTACTTCTTGTAACCAACTCTTTGTATTTGATATAAGAATTAAAGTAAAAGTGGCTTAGTTTGCTAATCGTACGACCTACTATGTTTATCATATTAATTTATTTAACATATAACATAAAATAATGTTTAAGGACAACAAGGGACCTTTAAGTCCATCCCGCCTGTCCCATTCTTTAAACTAGACTAAAACTGTTAAATAAATAAATTTGAGAAAATGTAAAGCCAACCTTTATCATTTGTACTACCTGTAACATTGTAATATTTCATGGACAGTTCAGGTATTATGTTAATTTTTAATTTTTGATTGTACTATGAGAAAATTAATGCCAGAAATTAAACATACTTTAATTAGTAGCATGTGCCGATAGAAGCGCCACTTCCTTGCTGGAGAGTGTTTATGTTTTCCTTACAACAAAGCCATATCGGGCTATCTGTTGAGTCCTCCGAAGGGAATCGAAACACTGATTTTAGTGTTGTAAATCTGTAGACTTACCGCTGTACCAGCGGGGGACTTCATGGGAACAAGCTACTGTGTTTTCCTTGGTCGAAGGACGTCATTATGTTATACTAAGTTCATGTTTTCAAAACGGCTTTCTTCTATGGTAATAGCTCAAGCAGACAGTTACTATTTTTGTTTTCTAGGTATATTGCCTTATAATATTTACTCATACTTACTTTCATTAACAATCCTGGTTATAGTATTTAGCATATCGACTGTCATATTGATATTTATTGTTTATTATTGTAATTTTATTTTAAATACTTTTTGACATTGTTCGTGTAATTTACGGAACTAGAACTGATCTAAATTTACTAAACTAGTTGAAAATGGTGAAAAATATTGTCAAAAACGAGGGTACTCAACTGAGAATAAAAGGAATTATAATCTTTAAAGTAAAAAAATGAAATTTAATGAGATATAATGACGGCTTGGTTCATTTTAATTTTCACTCTAAGTGAATAGCTTGGTCTAATCAGAAAATAATATTAATTCTAGGGTATAAAAGACCCTCATGAAGAGGAGTGTTAACATTGTACATAATGTGTGCAAATAGAAGATCCACACAAGCTAAGAAAGATAATCTAATAATTTTATTATAACGTATTTTACAAAATGTTCAGTTTATATTTAAAAAAATATATGTACATAAAACAAAATTTAAGGAGTAATTACTTTAAGTATTCCTTATACAGTTATACTTTATTCCACATGCTCAAGCAAGTATGAAAACATGTAAGTCATTGACCAATTTTGTCAAACTAGCATGATAGCAGAGTTTCTTTTGCTATAGAAATGTTATGGTCGTTATTTAATCAATGTTGAAGCACAAACATAATAGCTTTAAAATATTTCTGCAAAAACATTGCAGGATTGGTAAAATTTACAAGTAGTTTAGATATAACTTGTATTTTAACAAGATTATGTCTTTAGTATGAGTTTGCAAATTTAATTTTAATAATTCCAGGAGCATTTTTGTAACTAAGGGGACCGTAGAAGACATTAAATATCGTGAAGAGAAGTTAGACGAAACAATTTCGTTTTTTTGTTAAAACCACAAAACTATATGAACGTTTATCGCGGTGATTCGAATCCCATATTTTAGTGTTATAAGCCCATAACTTAATCCTGAATCATGCGTACACATGAGGAGCAGGAGAAGGAACAAAATGCGAACTTAAGGATAATATTAAAATATTATCTGATATTTTCTTTTCTTTCATTACTTTAAGTAAATGGAACGTTAATTACATTTCCTTGTATAATGAAATGTTTGTTTGCTTTTGAATTTTGAAAGTCGTGGGTTCGAATTCCCGTCACACCAAACATGCTCATCCTTTCAGCCGTGGGGGCTGAAAATGTGACGGTCATTCTCACTATTCATTGGTAAAAGAGTAGCCCAAGAGTTGGCGGTGGGTGGTGATGACTAGTTGCCTTCCCTCTAGTCTTACACCCCGCAAAATTAGGTACGGCTAGCGCATATAGCCCTGTGTAGCTTTGCGCGAAATTCAAAACAAACGAAATCTATCACATATTGAAGGTCATAAGTATGGCGGTTACATCACTATCTTCACATGGTAAAGTTATGTCTAAGTTATTACTACTGATAAAAACAAGACAAATGTTTAGTTCTATTTTATTTCTGTTAAATACGTTATAATAAACCTAAAAAATGAGACGTAAGAACGTTTCTTAGTCGAATTTTAGAATTGAGGATACTTTCCGGGACATTTTTCTCCGGAAATCGAGAACATATGGTCACTATATTTTTTTAGGTATTTTTAATATAAAGTGTGGGCTGGATAACTTGGACGTTTTGTATATTGAAAAATCAACCATATAACCCAGAATAAGATTATATTTACTTTACTCAACGTTTCGTTTCTGTAACTTCTCCAGGAGCGCCTGACTACTTACATTGCTAGAACCTATAGGCAAATTGACGGCGTTGAAGGTCATACAGCGAAATCAGTTTCTAATATGAATGTATGTTTGCAACCTAATATTGACTTAAAGAGATACTGAACATAAAATTAAACAAATGTTGACAAAACAATTAAAATAATAAAAAACATGACGGGAAGTTAAGTCGAGGGAGAGAACAAATAAATATGATCATAATGCTCGTCTTTTGTCACAGTTACTTTGTAGCTTAGACTTCGAAATAAGTAAGTTTTATTTTACAACCGCGGTCAGGAAAACCATTAACTGTGACACTGATTTACTTATAAAGAGCAGTTTACATGGTTTTCTACATTGATCCTGGCCCGGCATGGTTAGGTGGTTACGGCACTCGACTCTTATTCCGAGGGTCTCGGGTTCGAGTCCTCGTCACACCAAATATGCTCGCCCTTTCAGCCGTGGGGCATTATAAAGTGACGGCCAATCCCATTATCGTTGGTAAAAGAGTAGCCCAGGAGTTGGCGATAGGTGGGGTGATGACTAGCTACCTTCCCTCTAGTCTTACACTGCTAAATTAGGAATGGCTAGCGCAGATAGCTCTCGTGTAGGTTTGCGCTAATTTCAAAAACAAACAAACAAACATTGATATTTGTGTTACTGGTACCTTTAAGTTGACTGATGGTTCTGGAGTGTTAAAAACTCTGTCGTGTAATGAGCAAAATGTTTCTTCATTGTATAGTTCATTGGATATTCTACAACTAACTTTACCAAAAACATGCTTATCGTATGTTTATCCCTTGTTCCTGCGTCTTTAGCAAAGCATTTCTTTTTCTTTCAAGTCTTATTTGTATTGTATGCAGAGCGTGTTAGTATTTTTTTGTTTTTGTATAAGACGTATTGGTAATCCTGAACTGTGTATCAATAGTGTCTTGGATGATCCAAGTCGCAAAATTATCCGTGGATAATTTACGGATAGTTACGGATTGTAACTAGTAAAATTTCCACTTTTACTTTCTTGACGCACTTATTAATGAATCAAATGTAAAAATATTTGAGTAACAATTTAGTCTGAGCGTGTGTTGTACATCTGTCAGTCCCATGAATTTAATTTCTTTCGAATTACAAATTGACCACAAATATAAAGAAGTGTTATTGATTTCGAAATTAAAACCACAAATTAATCATGGAATAAGATGAACAATATTATATTTTAATTTTTACCCCTTAGTGTAAAATATTTTCAAACATTTTTCTTCTTTTAATTATAATTTGTTTATTTTATGTTAAGCATTTTATGCTTAACATATTTTTATGTCAATATTCAAATAATTTTCACTACAATTTTAGACTATACATCAACATTCGTTCGTTTAAACATTGACGTTGCTGTATATTTTGTTTCATTTTAATACAAGCAATATTATTTGCGTGATCTTGTTCCATATTCTACATTAGTATGAATGTAAAGGTGTGTAGTTTTTTTACCCATTGGTGTTCCAGGAGTTTAAATAGCAAAACGATCCTGAAGAAGTTACAGAAACATAAAGTTGGGTGAAGTAAATATAACCGTGTTCTGAAGTTTATCTTCGTAGTTGAACATATTTATATAGCATTTATATGGATTACTAGTTCTAACTACATAAGAATATTCAAAACAAACTTGAACATCATTACTTAGTAATGGCGTGACAAAAAATAAGCAAGCAAAAATCATCAGTCAATCTTCAGTGAATTGTAAGGTTAAAAGTAACTTGGGAACAGTTGAGATGCTGCTTAAAATGGGTAAGTTGTTAGAATAAGACATCACTGAAAATTTATCAAACAGAACCTAAATTTGATAGTAATAGCGTCTTTTGTTAGAGCAAGCAATGAAGGTTCTTTACGTTGTGCAAGAAGATACCTGACAACGGACGGAGAGTAATCTATGACCGCGATCATTCATCTGATAATGTTTATACATATGAAACGTAGAGCAAAAATCTTGTTTATATCTGGACACACCTGATATATGTTGATCATACGTGTATTTTATTTCAGTTTTATTTTGTTTCTATTTATATCCCTATTCATTGTCACATTGCTTATCTGACTGGTCACTTCAATTTTAATTTAATTGTTTTAATATCGGACAACATCTAAAATAGGTATTAAGATCTCCAAAGGTCTGCTAATAATTATTGAAGCTACTTATTCAAAACACATTAATTGCATTTCCTGCAATTAGTATTTTATGTTTATGTGTGCGTGATATTTTTTATTTTTTTATTTTCAATACGGTCACAAGCGATATCACGTTATTCTAGTAAGAGAATATCGAACTTAACTTTTTGTATGCACTCTGAAAGTTACTGGCATAATGTGTGATTAAAGAAAGCCACAGAAATAGACGAAACTAAGATCTGTGAAGAGTTTATCTTCATACAAGAACTTCTGTTGCTGTAATAAAAACAAAACACAAAATAAAGTTTCGTAACAAGACTCTATTAAAGTTCGCTTTAATTTCTTTCTTACTTGAAGCTTAATAAGTTTGATTACAAGATCGAAGACACTACAAGACTTAACCTACGTTTACTGTAATGAGTTGTGTTACCTAACCAATGAATTCTCTTTCATCTGTAAACTTTGAATAATAAAATAATGCTTTCATTTCTTCTATTAACACTAACAGGAAAACGAAGCTTATTGCGAAGGATATCATTAAATTAATAGATAAGATTTGTTTATACGTACCTGGTTATGTCGGTAAGTTAACTAAGGTTTAATAGGTGTATTTGTTAGTAAAAATAAATTAACATATATGTATAAATAAGAAACACTTGGTAACTATAAAATAAAATATAGTGAATCTTATCATTATATTAGATTACTAGCAAAGTTAATTAACTTTAAGGGACTTTACTATCTTGCTGTTTTTTGGTCTGCGATAATCTTGTGAGGTTATATAACTAAAGTTAGGGTTCCTCTTTCTGAGTTCAACTCAGCGCTGGTAGCGTATAATACAGCTTCATGTTTAACATGAAACTTGTCTTTTTGCGCTTAAAATAAAATGCATTTTGCTATATTTCTGAGTAAAAAGTATGTACTTTGCTAACTGGTCAGACTGATGTTCGTGCATGTTAACTACTGTTTTCAGTGTTCTATATATCGTGACGAGATAATGAGTTGGAATTCTACCATTGGCTGAAACACATGGGTTGAAATGTTATGATCGATTGAAACATACACAGTTGTTTCTTCAGTGTATAATGCATTTCGTTGAATATTTAGAGCAGTAGTACTTTCTGTTTCTGAATGTAAAAGTGAATCAGAAGTTGTGGTGTAACTACAAGTGGGCTTGGGCAGGCCGTGGTCAGCATGCTTTTTACCTAGACTCACCCAATCAGAGACTGCTAGAAAACATCACATGTAGGGTTTTGGTATTAGCTTTCTGTAGCTTGTCTCTATGGGATTTTTTTACTTTTTACATTTCTATCATAGCTTTGAGCGCATCCAAAATTTTGTGCTTTGATGAAGAGTCTAATTTTGTGTCGATCAACACAAAAACTATTATTCCTTTATGCTTACTAGATTCTGAGAAGCTTAGTTCCACAATAAACTAAATAATTCAGTAAAATATTGTAGAAAACAGATCTACCCTTGAGCCACGGCCGAGAAAACTGTTAAGAGTTCTGACAACAGTTTGAAAGAAATTATAAATGAGCTCAGAAGATTACACTATATAACAAATTTTTTACTTTTTTTTTTGTTCCTGGACAGAAAGTGTTATTTCCCAATTGCTTATGCCTAAAGTAAATGGAAAATACCTATTTTTCTCTTCAAACTTTGCTTTTATAACCTGGGAGCGTATAACGAAAACACGATAGAAACTATATTTGGGGGCTGATACGTGAAAGTGAGTCGCAAATCTCGAAAAACTACCACTTCTAAACATTTTTGTATAACTTTAGTATAAATACATGTAAGTCTTGATCCATATGTTGTTTTATTCAGACCTTATGTAAATGAAAATGTGCAAATTTGCCCGATTTTACAAAGAAAATAGGTTAATTTCTAAATTTCATTATCCAGTTTATAAAGGAAAGTTTGAAGGGAATAATGGCCATTTTCTGTACTTTTACAACATAAGCAATTAAGAAATAACACATACTATTCAGGTACAAAATTTGTGTTACATAGTCTTATTGCTTAAAGCGAGTTTGCAGGTGATTTACTTTAAAATAATTCTAAAAGTTAATAAATTAATCATTTATAAGATTTATGAGTTCGTAATTTAGGAAAGGTTAAAATACCAATAATTTTAGTTTCAAACTAAATGTCAAGCTATAATTTCACTGAAATTTAGTTGTAAATTTGGTGATTAAATATCATGATATGTATATTATGTTGATAAAATTTAGGACAACTTTGGCTATTTTATTAACTTCATGAACACTTTTACCCCAAAATGGTTTAGCGGTAACTCTGACGCTAAAAGTTGAGTTTTGTTACTGGTTATGGACAGATCACAAATAACACAGTGTGTAGATTTGAGCTTAGCAATTAACCAATATTAATACTTTCATGACTTGGCCTTAGAAGCTTGGTTTAAATGCAGATAATCTTGGTAAAATGAGCAGCTAACATATTTTTAAGCTGGACCAAGCCTACAATACATATGATCAAATATGAATAATTTCTCCAGTAGTACAATATTGTAATATAAAAAAATTTGTACGGTGAACAAAGGAGCGTTGATGTAGTGCAACTACCTACTATGGTCTGTTTTTTGTAAATGTTCCTAAGTTATAAATCAGGAAGACTTTTAATTAATTACAGTACTTGTAAATTAAACCCTAAAAGATACAGGACCCACTCAATTTCTGGATACGGAGAAGGTGTGCTAGGGGCAGGAGCATGCCTAAAAATTAAAATATTTATAACTGACTGGAATTTTGGAAAAAGATAAAGTAGAATGAAAGTTGGACGCCTTAACAAGGCTACTGATTTACTAATTTAAAACAATTCGCTTTAAACTTACGCGATATTATTTTAGTTGTTTTAAATAAATATCTATATAAGTACATCGTATACAATATTCCATATTTAATCTGCGTACCTTATAACAAGAATACCAGATAAAGAAATTAACATATATAAATGACCGTTGAAGACGATGAACCCTTTAAACGGCTAATAAAGTCTAGAGGCGGCTTCAACAGGTAACGAAAGAAATATTTATTACAAGTGTAATATTGTAACAAATTCACAATGTTTCAAAAAGTATCCGATGATGACAAAACTTGTTTAAACGGTCTTCATTTTTTATTATGTTAAACTTGTAATACTTTTCTTTATGAGCCATTTAAGCCGTTTTCGAACTTTATATAAATTACTTGTAAAGAATTGTGAATTCAAATATTCTTTTAACAACACTGTCATTAATTTTTGATATTTTTATTATTTACTTGTTAGTTAATCATTTATTTAAAATCTTGATTTTAAGGGCAGAAATGAATAATCTTAACAGAAATATGCTCAACTCGAAACAAAGCCTTTTATATTTTGAACATAAGGTTCCAAGCAAGTATTAAAATGGAAACAAAAACGACAGTAATATTTTCAGCACTAACACTAATAGTTTCTAATGGCCAGAAATAGTGAGCGCGACGTTGGATGAACTTATATATGTCGCATACGGATGTAAATTTCACAATAACAAAAAATGATTCAAAAGCTGTCAAGCTGACTTAATTTCGGATCGATAAAATGTAGCTTATTGAGGAACTGTGCCCATTAATGAAAAATACTGCTCAATTCAATGAACTCTGTGAGAATTAAGCTGAGAAACAAGGTGACCCACCTAAACCTCTATTGTGTGCGATGGCAAGCTCATCATGAGACATGTTTTATGTTCGGGAATGGTTTATAATGTATAAGCCTTTAAGTGAGAAAACGCACGCATATGGTTTATACACCCTAAGTGATTAGCTGAGAACAATACACCTTAATAAATGTTCACGTGACTGAGACAAAGAAAGATTATAAGGGATTTTTTAAAAACGCTCTTGCCTGCCCATGGCATTAACATTGTCCCTAAGTAGATTTTTACAAGTGAAAAAGGGGTGTGACTTCAGATCAAAATAACACTAAGTGGAATCGGCATACGAGAGTCTGAAGAAAACAAAAATTTCCTGTTTTTCATATGTCAGAAACATAATGGTCGTTTTCTGTTTCTTTTTCTAACTTGTCGTAAAACGCTTGACCTTCCGACAGGCGTCAAATAGCTGGTGAACTTATACCAGAAAAAAGATTGTTTTTATTTCTTGTTATTTTACAGCTTCGTAAAACTTACATTAAAACCACACCCGTGCTTTCTTTCTATTACGATGTTTAGAAAGTTACGATCTTATTAACGAAAAATCTACGTCAAACCTTTTATCTCATGTAAAAACAACAATGACAACCCGAAAAACTCACCAAACATACGAACAATAGCCTAAAGTATAATACGCTAAATCTTTTATTTCATTAATGTTTTAAATGAGTGGCTTATCTGCAGTTATTAAAATACGCATTATTCTTTATTCCGAGTACCTGAGATAGCATAACTATTTGCATTTGTTTTTTATTTCTTCCTCATTTCACAAAGTTTTTTTTTCACCATAAGTATCTAAATGTTTTTTTTTAATGTAGTAGCTCATATTTCTTATTCACACTACTTTCATATACATGTCACTCACTGGCTGTGGGTTTAGGATGCTAAAATCAATGGTTCGACTTCGCTCGCTGGGTAAAAGAAATGAGCTAATGTGACTTTTCTTAACAATAAAAACACCCTCACATTTTACTTTATCCATAGTTTTATGACCGTAGTTGCTGGGCCAATTACACTATATCCACCACTAGTATCGAAATCTGATTTTTAGTGTTAAAAGCAAGCCCTCAAGATTACTACAAATCCAACCACCAGATGTCACGCAATGTAAAAACAATTCCTCAGTAATAATCATCGCTGTTTCAAACTATTACTTTTATTCGTATAATATGTAGCATGCAAGCACATTAATATACACTAATGACTTGCAGAACTTTTAATTGATAAAGATTTTGTCGAAAAGGTTTCCAACTTAATGTTCCATCATAAAGTTACAACACAAAATATTATACTATATAATTTAAAATGTTGGTGTCAAAAACTCATTAGAAATTTGAAATGTGTCGTGTTTTCTTATAGCAAAGCCACGTTGGGCTATCTGCTGAGCCCACCGAGGGGAATCGAATCCCTGATTTTAGCGTTGTAAATCCGTAGCCATACCGCTGTACTAGCGGGGGGCTGAAATTTGACATATTTTATATACACGTCCCTTCAATACAATGTATTCTGGAGTTGTGCAAATAAAATGCATATTTTTGTAGACTTGATTAAAGTTCAGTATCCAACCATAGAATTAGAGGGACGAAGTGAAATAGTAAACATTAAAAGCAAGCGAAAGATTTTAGTAGAGGTGATGGTAAAAATTTTGTACACATTTGAGTGAACTTGAATTTTAGTCAATAGTTTTTAACATAAGGCAATAACTTGGGAAAACATACTATTTAAAATAAATTTGAAGAAGTTGTAGTTTTTTGTGTAAAATAAGAACTCACTACTACGATAATTTCCTTCTCTAGGTCAAAAACAAATCAAGCTCACAAGATAAAATACAGTTGTTTTGTCACACCATCAAAATTATGAATTTTGGTAAGAAAGAAATGGAAAGGCTTCCAATCGCAAACACTATACATATGTTAAGGAAATATTAGTTTCAGTTTTTCTCTACAAAAAGTGATAGCTACTATGAAAAATAAAAGGAATAACATATAAATGTATAATCTTTTAAATGAAACTAATAATATAATGAAAAGTATTCGGTAACTTTTAAAAAAGGGTGAAAGAGAAACATGTGGTGCGAATTTTAGAAAATAAGATATCATAGGGAATTTCGTATTTCTCTGTATATATTATATAGATATGCATCAAAGTCTGTAACAGAGACACAAACCACTTGAAGAGCGCGAGGTAAAAGTAAATGAAAAAATAAAAATAACAGTCTTATTGTGAAATGCAAAATTAATAAGTGGTAATTAGGAGAATAATAAAAACACATATTCACCATCTAAAGAAATGAATGTGTACATTAAAACTATACTGGTTAGAGAAACCAAGAGGGATATTTTATTATGAGAATAAATAATAATTTTATAATTAATAGAGAAGAAGAAAATAACAAAATATACAATTATGAACAACAAACTTATGCCATAACTAGGAACTTACAATATCCAAAGCAAAAAGAAACATCAAAATTTAAATACATTGATAAATGAATTTAAAGATTATTGGTTTAACTTAATTCAACCTTAATTTAACATTTCGCTATTTGATATTTTGTGTTTAAAGTAAACTATTTTCAGAAATAGGAAGAACTTTTTCAGTCTTAGAACTATTGAATATCTAATACCAACCCTTTTAACATGTTCATTATAACGTACTGCAAATATTGTTCCTTATTCCAAATACTATCCTGGTAATGAAGTTTAAACATATTTTTATAGGTATGTTATGCCTACTATCAGTAAAGCAGAAATGAGTAGAGAAAGCTCATTTAACTCGCTGAACCTTATTTTTTGCTGGTCAAATGGTAACCATGTCAGCAATTGTATTAGTTGATAAAAAAGTTACGTATTTGGAATTTTTATTCTCCAATTAATAATTAAATATTCAGATTTAGTTTTACTAAATAAAATAATAAAATTTCGTATAAATCTAACATTCAACGCAGAAATTATGTTTTTTTTCATTTTATTTTATATTGAGTTGGTTTGTTACTTTATCATTATTAAGTGTAAAGCTGTGCAATAGATTTTCTGTACTCAGTGAATCGAGAATGTCGAAACTTGATTTTTAATATTATAAGCTCTTATACTTACTACCGTCTTATCTCATGGTTTTGCTAACTTTGTTTCTTTAAAGAATATTTGTAGAAAAGGTAGACACTATTGCCTAAGAACAACAAATTCAAACTTTATCCTAATATGCATATAAATTTTAATTGCCTTATTAAGCAATATATAAATTTGATTTTGTGTTTGTGTATGAAACTGTTCCTAAAGTATATTGAAATGTCAAAAGATAACAATCATTAAAATCTACACAATCGAATGAAAAATGACTTCGATAAGAATAGTTGTTAATTGTAGTTTTGAGTTCAACGAGAACCGATTTTATCTTGAATTATTTATTTTATAATTGGAATGCCAGGTTCATTAGGATAATTCATTTGCTTTAGAAGAAAATAATTGCTATATTTCTTTATTTAAAAAAGTACAGTTATTAGAATTAATAAAGATACCAGACTTACAATGGAGTTTTTGTGATGGGATTTTTTGGAGAAAAATTTTTGATATTCTACTATATTATCCTGAAAGAACTGAAGAATTAATGTCAAATATATGAAAAAAACAAAACAAACTGTTTTCTAGAGTCACATTTAAATTATAATTTTATTTTATAGTGCTAAATGTAATGTTTTTAATTTATTTTTGAGAAAACAAAAGTCACTTATGTGACTTTTTAAGTGATGTGATGAGCATAATATGATTACATTTTAAAAACAAATGTTTTTGTAATTCAGCCAACTTTCTGTATAATTGTGTTTCTGAAGATAATTTCTGTTAGTATAAAATTCTAAATAGAGAGAGGAGTGAATATATAAGTTTACTAACGAGTCAATGCTGTTAAGGAAGTTTGGATATGTCTGAGAAATTTGTACATGACCAAATAGTATTAATTTTACTCAAAATGTAAACCTAAAGCTTGGTGATATCGTTTCTTACTTAAGGAATGTTTAGTTAAGAAGTGGTATAAGTATAGTAGGCATACAGAACTACCTTACTTGTAGGAGATTCACTCTTTAGTACTTCTGATTGTATAAAATGTAAAACTAGTTTCTTTAATTACTATCATATAAGCATTTACACGCAATACTGAATATTTGTTTTACGTATAAACAAAATTTATATGTGCAGGTGTTAGATAATACCTAGATAATAAAAATATAATTTATAGATTGGACGATTTTATGTTTCACCACCGAACATGGCCAGGTGGTTAAGGCACTCGCCTCATAATCTGAGAGTTGCGGGTTCGAATCTCCTTCGCACCAAACATGCTCGCCCTTTCAACCATGGGAACGTTATAATGAAACGGTCAAATCACACTATTCGTTAGTAAAAAAGAAGTCCAAGAGTTGGCAATGGGTGGTAATGACTAGCGGTCTTCTTTTTAGTCTTACACTGCAAAATTAGGGACGGCTAGCTCAGATAGATCTTGTGTAGCTTTGCTCGAAATTCAAACCAAACCAAACCAAACCAAACAATTACACCTGGCAATCGTGGTGCATATAGAAGAAATGTGTTTAAGATATAAACAGTAAGGATCCCAGCGAAAAATTGCTTCTTTATATTTCATAGACATAATAACTTGAGAATGAATTGTTTCTTGTATACATTATACAAAATTAGTGTGAATTGTTTCCTCATTAATATAAATGATTCGATAATGTTATATTTATCTGCTTTCAAAAATAAATTGTATGTATTTTATAATTTATTAATCATTTAGTATCCATTACTGAAATATACTGGTATAGTTACGTATAAGAGGCGGTATCAATATGGAACGTAACTGATTTATGTTACAACCTCTTTTAATCCAACCCTTACCTTTTGAACCAAAGGTATGTCCCTGCATATAGGGAAATGGTATGCATTTTATGATTTATTAACCTTTTAGTATAAGTGGTATTAAAATAAATCATGTTAGCGAAAAATATCAATTTTTAAACACGAAATAAAAATCTATATAAAAGGCGAATGTTATTAAGACATTTTTCAACTTTTGACAGATTTGTTTAAGCAGTGAGTAATTAACAGTCAAGTATAATTAATAATTTGAACCTGCTTATAAACAAGTGAAACACACTTTAGTGTCAGTTCTGAGCTGTCACTAATGTTGTTTTTAAATCTTAACCAGTAGTTAAATGGTACACTCGGACTTGTAACCACTTTAAAACCACCTGCCCATACCGGACCAACTATCATAGAAGGGGAAATCTATGCTGCTAATGACAAGTTGAAAACTAATTTGCTTTTGTATTTTTCTTACAAGTTGTGTTTTGGGGAAAGGAAAAAATGGTATCTTTGATTTGGGTGCTAAGTAGTGAGAACCCAGTTGAACCGTAAGAAGTTTAATTTGATCTCAGATAATAATAATAATAATAAACTGTATTTTCCCCTGGTGTTTACTTCATTTCTACATGACCGGATGTTATGCCATTGTAGGGAGTCACAAAAGTTTATTTTTTGCTGTTAAGCACAAAGCTCTTCTCATCACGGGAATCGAAACCCAGTTTTTAGAGATATAAGTTTTCAGACTTTCCGATGAGCAAATGGGTATTATATCCTTTGACTGCAACACAACGTTCTTTCAGAGCAAACGTAGCGGACTGCAGATTAGCGAGCTGTAACTGACTAATTTACAATAAATATTTGAATATCATAAAATGTTACCATTTCTCTGAACAAAACTGTAATATGTGTTGTTTTTGCTTACTTTTTATTCAATTTATATTATTACTTTACTTTAAAACTTGAATACTATTGAGCGATTCCATTTCTCAATTACTGTAAAACATCAAGGGTAATGAGCTTCTGGTACTCAAAATTCTGACATCCTAGAATAGTGTGTTTTAAATAGCGTCATGAAACAGGTCGAATTTCAAAACTCTTGATATATATGGAGTTTACTACTATTAACAACATGGTGAACCGAAGAAATAAAATGGCGTAAACTGAAAAAAATATATAATATGTTGAAAATATTGATCTTCCTCATAAACGGTACTTGAAATCTCAACCGCATACGTTAGTTCATTATATTAAATAAATATTTTAATGTTATAACACTTAATTATTATGATTTATTCTATAAAGAACACAGATTGCTGTTTGCGAAAGCATGTTTAATATAAATTATCGCAGATCCGCACGTTCAATGCTCGAGTCACGATATGTCACTGAACACATTGGCACTTTTAGTAGTGGGAGCACTTGGAACGGACAATCCTGCTATTTGGTCAAGAATTGTTCCAGCTCTAAACTAGATATTTCTATGGCTGAACCTATAGATATCTCTCATTGGTCATTTATAGAATGTATAATACAAGATGTTATTAAGTTTGAAAATAATGATTAATTTAGCAAATCAACTATTTTACTTATAAATGCAGTTATGAACTTGCACTTTTTTAATTTATTAAAAAAGAAACATGTTTCAAGATAGATATTGAGAATACATGTTTCAAGATAGATATTGAGAAACATGTTTCAAGATAGATACTGCTTTTCACTAATTATAAATTGAAAGAAAAAATATTTCACTTCTTGTTGTGTCGAAATTTTTTCTACTAATATTCTTTTATTTTAACCAGTAAGGTGATATTCTAGTGGAAATTAGTATTATGTGTCCAAAAGAAGTGTTACATTTCCTTTCCATAAGTGGGGACATCAAACTAAAAATGTCAATCAATGGCATAATGTTTTTTCTGATACATATTATTCCACTGCGACTTTATACCGATACGTGGTTTGCTGATTTGTTTATTCAAATTTTTTTGAAATAATTTACTCAGTCGAAATTAGAACAACTGGTTGATTGTTTTTGGTGGTAATACTAAATGTTTGTTTTATTCATCAGAAGATTGATTATTTTTACATATAGAAAGAAAATCTAAGTTAAGCTTAGTTGGTTATACATGATTGGCTAGACTAATTTTTATTTCTGTATTGAAGTTTAAGCACATTTGTAACATACTTGTACTCAAGAAAATATCGGCATTGTAGAAAAGGAATACGTTAAAATTAGCAAGACTAAATCTGCGATAAAAAAAAAAGTATCCTCCGCTGGGACAGCAGTAAGTCTTCGAATTTAAAACGATAAAATCAGGGATTCGATTTGCTATCAGAAAACACATACACTCACAAAAATCAAAACAGGTGTTATTAACCACACACACAAAAACTAAGACAAAAATTATATAACTTCAAACCATTACCAGGGCACGGGGGACATAAGATGCGCCCTAGGTTTTTGAGGTGACTGCGGAAATATGACACACACTGCGTTGTGGGATACACCTTCTACAAGTCTTAACCTCCTTTCGCTAGGCTGACATGTTAAAAATAGAAAAATAATCAAAGAATAAGTAAGTAAAATAAAAACAAAATAGGAGAGCAAGATGTATGTGGGTTTTGTAACTTACAACATACTTAATTGAAAATTATTAAACAAGTGTGCATTTTATCAAATGAATTACTTGATAACTTATTTGATAGAACTAAAAATCTAAATAGTAAAAACAATAAACATCATACGTTTAGTATAGCATAAAATAATCTCTCTATTTTAGAATATTTTTAATAACTGGGAACAAGTGAAAACTATTCAAACATCTGATTTCACCACTCTATATAGGACAATTCTAATAAAAGATTTAAGTTCACTTGTGAATTTATTAATAAAATAATACTGTAATCCTTATGTAGTACTTGAAGAAAGAAATTTTGCCTTCAGAAAAAAATTAAGTTCAGTATTTATAATAATTACATATTTTTTTTTAAATCAGGTGTTTCGGCAAGTGATAAGAATTTCAATGGTTTTGTTTGTTTCTTTAGAATTAAGCACAAAGCTATACTATCTGTGCTCTGCCCACCACGGACATCCAAAACCTGGTTTGTAGTGAGTAAGTCCGCAGACATACCACTATGCCACTGGGGAGCGAATTTCAATGAAAACTAACAATTCTAGTTGTATAACTAACTTATAGTTTTGTGAAAATAAGGTTATTGTAAACGTCATAAATCTCAAAGTTTTACTAACACTATTTATCTAGTAAAACACTTCTATTTTGAAATAGAGGCACATCATTTAGATGTAGAAATTAAAATAATTAATCACAATATTAATTTAATTTCTTTTGCTAAAAGAAAAAAATCTTTTCCGATATAAGGCCTACCCTCTCCTAATAACATGCCTTATTCTTCTGTTATAATTATTTTAACTTTATAATTGCTCAGATTGAGTAAAATTTGTAATAAGTTACAACATTTTGTTAGTGATATTGAAATACTTATTTGAAATTATTATTTAATAGATTTAACAAAGTATCTAGTAAGTACGTTTATTACAATATTTCGTGGAAAATACAAACATGTATTACATAGATATAGACAACTAAATATTCAACGGTTTTTGCATGAACTTTTTGGTAAATATTTTTAGATTTTAATAAGTTCGTTTAAGCAATTTGGCAATATTTTTATGCATGTATCATTGGTGCACATAAATATGAAAGTTCTTATAAATGGTGCCCCCGCTAGTACAGCGGTGTCTCCGGATTTACAACGCTAAAATCAGGGGTTCGATTCCCCTCGGTGGGCTGAGCAGATAACCTGATGTGGCTTTGCTATAAGAAAAACACAAAACACACAAACACACACTCTTATAAATGGTAGATAAAGGCTAATAATTAATCGTGTCGCTACATTGTATGACGAGATTTAATGGGTGGAGCTTTGGAGTTTTATATTAGAATAATTTGTTTATTGATCTACTAATTAACTTATTAACGCCGCGCTTTTCTATCATAATGGGTGCTGAAATGCTTCACTTACTCCCATTAGTAAGGCTTTATTTTCGTTTTTCTTTCATTTTATATTTCTTTAAAGAGTTTGAGTAGTTAGTCATCTTACTCGAACGGCCTGCAGGTAGTGAAGGGTGATATAAATTGGGACGTTGTGGGATTTAGTCCTCGCATCTTTCTCTCCTAACTTATGTATTGTTTATTTTTCTTTCTTTAACATGGGTGACCAACGAACGAAACTTGTGATTGGTAGACGTGATATTCCTACCTGAATGTGGGTCCTACTTATCTTTTTATTCCTTCATGTTATTTATTTGAGTAAAACTTGCTGATTTTTGTAAGTTACATTTTTGCTGTTGTGAACATTGCAAATTTAGAAAAAAAAATATTAAGTGGGACACCTTATGCCTGCTAAGCATATTCCTATTCATCATAACATAAACGTATATAGGTTTCGTAAAAATAATTGACTTTTATTAATTCATTTAGACTGTGTCATTCTTTTATCTAAATGAATTGAAACAGCTCTAACGTTTTTTTACGGATCATTTACGTATGTTACGCATTTTTCCGAGACGTTTGTAGAGTTAACTATACAAATCAACGAAATGAAACATGATATTTTTCCTTTAGGTATAGACTTGGCCAATTAAGCTAAATGAGCTCGTTAAATGTCTAGGTATTGAAATATTCAAATTTTTAAACAGGAAACTAAGAACAAACATGAATGGAATTAAATTTTGATAATATTTAACTATGATGTTACTGTTAAAAATTTAAGTACAATGATTTATGTACTAGCATTTCAATTTGCACACTAAACAGATGGCTAACAACTTAAAACATGTTGTCATAATTATGCTATATTTGAAAAAAATTAAAAGATCTGTCTAGTCACTGGTTAAAATAGTTAACATTAATGTAGCTTGCCTAGTATTAGACGTTTAAGTTTACACAGAGTTAAAATTTATATACTTACTTATAATGATACAAGTTGAAATTCGAAATATTATCTTCAATCGTCCCTCATCGATATCTTATTAACCAAGGAATATATGAATTCCATTCGATATTTTTGTTTTATCCATCAACGCTTATACCAAAACTCTTCAGACACAGTAATAAAACAGTGCATTGGGAATCTAAAGTGGAGTGTCGTCGTATTTATTTCTGCAAAGGTTGTATGAAGTGGAGTGTTTTCGTATCTATTTTTACAAAGGCTGTATAGAGTGGAGTGTCGTCGTATTTATTTCTACAACGGTTGCATGAAGTGGAGTGTCATCGTATTTATTTCTACAAAGGTTGTATAGAGTGGAGTGCCGTCGTATTTATTTCTACAACGGTTGCATGAAGTGGAGTGTCATCGTATTTATTTCTACAAAGGTTATATAGAGTGGAGTGCCGTCGTATTTATTTCTACAACGGTTGCATGAAGTGGAGTGTCGTCGTATTTATTTCTACAAAGGTTGTATAGAGTGGAATGCCGTCGTATTTATTTCTACAAAGGTTGTATGAAGTGGAGTGTCGTCGTAAGTACTTCTACAAAGGTTGTTTACAAGTTTATTCCTCTTCTATCTCTAGCTATATTAAATGTTTCACTTTGGAATAGCATTTTAAATACTTCTGCCTTATAGATTAAACCAATAATATCAGAATGTACATAATATACAAAAATTAAAGTGATATATAGATTACGTTAAGCTAAGTAATAAACATTCTGGTATACAACGATTTTGATACAAAGATGAAATGATTTAACACATGAGAAAATAATTATAGGCCCGGCATGGTCAAGCGTGTTAAGGCATGCGACTTGTAATCTGAGGGTCGCGGGTTCGCATCCCCGTCGCGCCAAACATGCTCGCCCTTTCAGCCGTGGGGGCGTTATAATGTGAATGTCAATCCCACTCTTCGTTGATAAAAGAGTAGCCCAAGATTTGGCGGTGGATGGTGATGACTAGTTGCCTTCCCTCTAGTCTTACACTGCTACATTAGGGACGACTAGCACAGATAGCCCTCGAGTAGCTTTGTGCGAAACTCAAACAAAAACAAAGAATTATAATAAATTGATTTTCTTTTTGCCTTTTGACTATTTGCCAGTAAATTAAACTTATTTTACAGAATGGGTAAACATGGTTAAATTTACTGAATCTACATCTGATGAGGATAAAACCGATAAAGAAAGTTGGACGCAAAAACACGTGTGATTTTCGCTCATTCCAAAAAAAAAACTTGTAAAGTAATGCTTTTTTAATAATAAAATCAAAATTATATAAGTATCAATAGAGGTTCGTTAATGGTGATAAAGAAAGACACTGGTAAGGAGTTACCAATTTTAGTCAATTTAGAATCAGTAAAGAAACATTCAATTACAATCGGTAATTCTATTTAATGTAAACAATGTTGAGGCCATAACGATATAATATTTTTTAGTGATCTTTACACTGTCTTTTTATTGATTAAGTTAAATGGTTTTTCGTTTATAAATTCGGGAGATTTTAACAATTATGGGAACTGAATACTTTGAGTTTGTAAACGTAAATCATTTTATATGTGACAAGGTTACTCGTAAAAATAACCAGTTTCAGAACAAATGAATTATTACAACCTGTTAATCTTTCTTACTTGGCAACACATTTGTAGAATTCACCCAACATGTGTTTTAACAAAATACCTATTGGTGATAATTTATATATATGTATATCATCATTAATAACAAATCCTAGAAAGTCGACCTTGTAGGTAAAGCGATGACATTCTCATACCAGATTATTAAAACTACACTAACACTTTTAAGCGCATTTATTAAACAGAACTCAATCTTGATAAAAATGAATTTAACATCAAACGGAAAACAAAATCTGGACATAGCTGTATGAATCGCTTATAAAACGGCCAGATTAAAAATTTTGAATAAAACAGCTGCCTTTAATTTTAAAGTTGTACATTTTTTAAACTTCCGATTACAACTATTTCCAGTAAGTTACTTTGTATTTTGCATGGTTTACTATACTTAATATATACAATTTAATATTTTTTCACATTACAAGACTTCACAATGTTACTGATATTTAAGAAACTAATTTTTTAAATTTATGTTACCACATTTTCAATATAATATTTAATTTTATTGTGAATTCAACAATCTTCTTGCTTCCGATTATAAGAGTAAATATTTTACAGAATTTCGAAACCTCTTTTCAGTATTTCATGTGGCAATTAATTTTTTTAGTTACTTTAAAAGTGGTAATAGCTAATAAAAGCAGTATAACAGTTCGTTACATTAGGCTGTTAATTCAGTTACATGTTAATTATCTTAACCACTATGTTTACCATTCTTTTATTTTTTAAAAGTCATTATTGTGGTCTTTCTCGTATTTTATCAACACTTGCACATTTTAAGTGGCTAGTTATCTTTTACTCTGACTGCCTTCTCTTTAAACTGAAGAGATTGTATATCACAACGTTTTCCAATCTGTATTTTTTATCCTTGCAGTATCTCGAGATACACAATGTTGGTTGTTTCCCCATTTGGTGCCAAGATACCATCATTAACCCTGGAGCAACCAACACAAAGTTGACCACGATAAAAGGCTTTACAGGTAAAGAATAACAACCTTCAGTCATTGCTCCTGCGACAAAGCTGAATCAAACTATGAACTGCAGCTGCTTGACAGAAATGGTATGTCAGATGGGATGATTGTAATGAAGACATCTTGCACTACAACAGGACCAATCATCATTTAAGTCTCAATGACACGTGGCATTAGCTTCTTGACAGGATGTTGATTGGTCTAGATTACTAAGAAGTACGATGGGTGTACCAGTCTTGATCTCTAAATTGTGTGGTGTCACACCCGATGATTCCAGTGAATTGAGAAATTATGTTGGGTAATTGATAGCCCCATTGGCACCAAACATGCTCGCCCTTCCAGCCGTAGGGGTGTTATAATGCGACAGTCAATCCCAATTTTTGTTGGTAATAAAGTAGCCCATTAATTAGCGGTTGGAGGTGATGACTAGCTGCTTTCTCTCTGGTCTTACACTGTTAAATTAGGGACGGCTAGCGCAGATACCCTTCGTGTAATTTTAAGCGAAATTTAAAAACAAACAAACTTTTCCACCAATACAGCTAAAAAACTTCAATTTATATTCTAGTTTTGTCGTAGTTCTGAATTTTAACAATTAAATGTAAAGTTACATATTTAAATTTTGTAAAATAGACCTGTTTTCTAAATGTTCGTGTATAGTCTAAAGCTGATAAGCCGAAGATTGTATAAATTTAAGAAAATAAAAAACAAAAAACTCTATTGTCTTTTCAAGTGCCAAAATTATTTAACTGTTTAGTTTGATATGATTTTTCGAATTCTGATTATTTAAACCTTTTCTAGCATACTGAAGATCTGTTTCATGTGTTCTGTGATGATTTGATGCTTTTGTTTTCCTGCATGTTGCCTTTAACTGACAAAGAAATATTTGACCCCAACTGGTTGTTTTCATTTTTGGCAAAATATGTCTATTTTTTCCAACATTTGGCCAATTTTAGCATATTTTTATTTTTTTAAATAGTATTTAGCAGAAAACCTCCACATATTGTTTATTCAAAAAAAAGAGAATTAGAAAAAATATAAATTTTCTGCAGACCTTCGGTAAGCAGAATTTTAGAGCTTCAGGGCTAAACTATAGGGCCAGTGTTCTGAGTCAAATGTAAAATATATTCATCTGGACATTTTCAGAATCCTATTAGTATGCATGAAAAGTTTCAAATCTTTCCTCTTGGAACTACAGCGATCTCTCTCTCTCTCTCTCTCTCTCACACACACACACACATACACACTTTTATTATCATAGATTAAATTTTTAAAATAGGAAAGAATTTTGGGCCATGCTGTATACTAATACACACCAACTCTCCTGTATAACTAACACGCTCATTCCTTCAATCGTTCAAAGCGGGAATACATATTAATATTGCAGTGAAAGGTCGTTTATGAATGATTAAAATATCTAAGTTATAAAAGGCAACATGAATTTGTAGTGGATAGCTAAGCTTTCGACCGGAACTAAGGAAACACCTCTCAAGGAATTTTAAGCGCAGCCAAAAGTGATGTGACAATCTTTTAGTTTATTAGTCCATAAAAGTGCGCTATGCCGTCTAAATGTACTTAAACTGTCTTTGTAAAGTGAATTATAGACAGTTGACCTAGAGTAATAGCACTATTCTCACGGTTGGTTACTCCTGCACTGAAAGAGTAAAAGTAACAATGAAATAAAAAGGAATTTGAAAACTCCAATTCTTTTGAACGGTTAATATCGCGTTTCTAGATACATTTTGCCAGCAACAGTTAAAGTAATACTCGGACCTGTTTTATTCTTGTTGTTGTAGAGACTTAGTTTTGCAGACGCGTACGTTAACGATAGATAGGAACATAATATAATCGAATATGGTTATTCTTTAAGTGAGCACTTTTCTGATGCCATTTGAAGCTGACGACTATCGGTGTTATCATAAAAATTTGGGGGATAAAATTTCGCGCTTGTAGAAAAAACAAAGTTACCTCAGAATCAACTTGTAATTTTTTTTCTGAAAACAAAATTGTTTAATATTATAAAAGTAAGAAAACTGAAAAGGAAACGTTTTGGAAAGATTTTGTTCAGTATATAACGGAAAAGTAATACTATTGTAATGTATATGGACAATGATAATCATCGAGAAACGTTCTGATTGCACTACCTGTATTACCTCCCATGCTTACGACTCATAAGCAAACTACATGTGTTCCGACAACAAATAAAACAAACAAAAGCTACAATGCTAAGAACGATTCATTAACGTATGCATGTTTAATTTAATATTTACGTTTGTTTCTTCGTACTCGCACTATTTTCAAAGTTTAATGTGCTCAAAGTGAATTCATAACATGCATAACATTCAGTTTAAACACATAGAGGAATGCCAGCTCATCTGATATGAATAATTATTATGTTCAAAAGTCTGAAATTCAACGACCATGGTTGATTGTTGATTTTACGGAATATATTTTCAGGACGAGATACATGATATTACGTTCATATTCATAGCGCATTGGTTGTGAAACAAAGTTTAAGTTTACATTTGTTTTTTGAAACTGCAAAAATATCGTGTCTTTCTTTGAAATACTGGAAACTCTTCTGTTTTTTTTTTCTGTTTTATCAATGCTTGATTATTTCAAACTTTAAGCATTTGTAACTTTGTGCATTCAAAATGAAGATAAAAATGAGTGAAAAATACTGTAGGTAGTTTTATTTTATGAAATAGATTAAGTGACATTTGGGGACTTCAAGTCTGTATGAATTGATCCTAACCGTTACCATTTCGCTCAAACATGAAAACAACAACAGCTACTTGATAAGTATTATTGATACCACAATATGGCAGAATTCCACTAATTTCCATAACGAACAAAATTTCTATTACCAAAAATACCTAGAAGAAGAACTAAGTACGCATTACTACAACCCTAGTTTATACTGAAAAATGAGTGTCACTTACAAGATTATTAACAAACGATAGATTTTTTATTGTGTACGAGTGACATTACTTGATGTGGAAGTACATTTTACATCACTTATTCATCGTGTTTTAACTGAGACCTCAATACTTAGTCAATACAATAACATATTGGTGTAATTGTCTATAGAATCCAATCCTTGATCACAAATTATATCTTGCCTAACCTATAGGATCTTTCAGTGAAATACTTAAGTGCGAGTACGGAACGGCTCTATGTTGGAAACAGTGCCTGATTTAAATCTCAATGACATCTCGTTATATTGGTGCAGATGTCACACAACCTTTTGCTGTACTACATGTGTTTAGAAAATGAACTGATGTCGACTCCGAACCGACAAATATTTTGATAAATTGTCTACAGGAAATTTAAATACTATAACGGATTTGCCGTTATATGTTTAGTTTAATACCTACGTTTGTTTCAGTATAATTTTTTTTTTTTTTGCATATGACGAATATTCTTGACTGTGTATTGCGCAAGTTCCGCCTTTTCTCGAAATATGTAGAATATTCCAGTCAGTAAGAATCAACAATACTTGTTTTACGAATACACAGGCCTGCTCGAACGTTGTTAAAACTTTGATGAATTCACGTAATTGCTGTATAAAACCAACGCCTATTAATTGGAAAACTACAGAATTTAACCAGAAACGATTATAGATGTCAATCAGTACAAACTGTTCAACTTTGGTAAATTACTTCGGACGTTATTTTTATCAGAAGATAATTTATTTTCGCAGGAAGAAGTGAGCTTGTAAGAATGTGAGGCTAGCAAAGAAAAGACAACATTAACTTAAGCGAGGTGTAACAATATCATTTGAGAATTAATTTGCTCGTCATGGACCTGGACCATCGATAATATATACAGTTATAAATCAGATAGAAGACTCAGTATATTTTGTAAAACTCGTGTATATAAACCATCATTTGTAATAACCATTAGTAATAACCGTTATTATAAATTGTATTATTTTTTGTTTATATATTAACATTTTTTTGCTAAAAAAGAAAATTCTATGTATATCAATGTTGCTGGCAAATATCATAATTGATACATATTAATATCTAATTGACTTCTAAATTCAAATCAAACTTCTGGTTATTTGAAATAGTAATACGTTAACAAACGTAACATAATAAATCAGAGACTCGTCCGAAATAAATTATAATTCATAAAAATGTTAATGAGCGACACACGGATATTTTGTGTATTTAATCCAAGCTCCATTTTCCTACTTTCTTGTGTGTATTATTTAATTTTCTGAATTCATCTATTTCACTTATCTTTAAACAATTAAATGTTCACCTTATCCATATCCATATCAGTCCGTCTCTCACCATTAAGTGATATTTCATTAATATTTTTATGAGATATTATAGATTACTTTCCTATTAAGAAAGAGAAAAATTACATTTCTTTTAACCAAAAATCATTCCAAATCTGCTACCTTGAAAAAAAGTCGCTTTATAAATACGGTAACAGTAAAAACAATGCCACGTGGGTAGTTTTATAACTGACATTTTATAAATACAGTCAGTAAAAATACTGCCGCAGACATTTCAATATTATGTTAAAGTAAAAAATGAAGTTAAAAGTATTGGGACCTTTTTCGGCTCTTTTTACTATTACTTTTTGTGAAATTAAAAAAAAATTATAATTATGCGTATAAATTATGTTTATACAAAACGTTTTGTTTGAAATTAAACACAAAGCTATACAACAGGCTATCTGTACTCTGGCAAACACGGGTATCGTAACTCAGTTTTTTAGCGTTTTAAGTCTGCAGACATGCTGCTGTGCTACTGGAAGGATTACAAAAGAGGAACATTATACCACAGCTAGATAGAAAAAATTAAGTTGATCAGGAGTTTTTATGGATAAGATGAAAAGACTATCATGATTAGAACAGAAACAACTAAGTTGATTATATATTTTCAGGTTGTTCATATTCTTTGAGAAGTAAACTGAAAAATGTATGATAAAAGGCAACAGAATATTTACAACTAAACTTTATATATGGAGGAACACGATGATTGAAATAAAGATCAAAAAAGCTCAGAATAATAGTTAATAAAACGTACATTTTCTGCTGTAATAGTCAATTCTGTAATTGGTAACTTATTTGAAACTAAAACAAGGTTAAACACACACACACACAGAATCAAAAGCGCTTTAATATAATGGAATTATAACATTATTTAAAATATGAAAAAATATAATAGAAGAACTAACGTTACTTATCACAATTTTTTAAACACGAAATATCAATAATTATCATCCTATTGTGAATCACGAAACTTAACATAAATATTAAACGTGTATGTGTCGTCCTTGAGTGTATTTTTACCATGATATCTCTTCTTGTTCAATTATTTCTGCTCATTTATTAGCAAAACGACAAACAAATTCACTCGTCTACTTCTTTACTAAGCCCAGTGTCACAGCTGATGGCTGGAACAACTTTTGTTATCTCGAGATGACAACACTATCCACCTTTCTTTATTATGCTGGTACGGTTTCGAGGTTTTTCATCTCAACTTGAAGAACGTGTCGTAATTTTCAGTCTTTTTGACTGTTTATAAAAATTTCATTACGCTCAGATGATTAGGAATAATTTCAGTCTGTTGTGTCATGTATGATACTGGTTGAATAATAATAATAATAAAAAAGAACGAATATTAAGTGAAGAAACCATGGTCTGCAAACTTGATTACTGAGATAATGCATAGTATCTTATGCTAATAATAGTAAAACCAACCACTACTCATTAAACAAAATCAACTTTAATAATAGGAAAGAGGGAATTATTTTGGTTTGACTCATCCACATGTAAATGTTGTTAATGGAATTTGTCAGCCGAGTTGAAATACAGTACAATATACCGAAGAGTAAAGAGCATAATCTAATGTAATATTCAAATTTTACATTGTGCAGAAAACTAGAAATGATATTATATTCTTTAGAAGTATCATTTTTGTTTATCTTTACATGTTCATGAGTAGGGAAAATTTTTCCAAATCTATAATTAGAAAAGGATAACAAAGATCTGAAGAAAAAAACAAACACACAGTCTACATCTAGTATAAATATTTTACATTTATACAAGATCCTTTTTTATGATTGGTGACGCAAGACCACCCTCGTTAAAAAATAGGAGGTGAAGAGGAGCTAAGTTAAGTTAATATAATTGTTAGATACATATATATATATATGTATGTAAAAACGGCTCTTTTGGGTTGAGAAAATATTTTACGATGAGGAGTAAATAACGTTTCGACCTTCTTCGGTCATCGTCAAGTTCACAAAAAAAGAAAGAGGTAACTGACCGGAAGCTGACCACATGTTTGAAAGGGGTTGTGAAACAAAACAAAAACTAAACATTCTAAGAAACCAAATAAACAGAGCCATAAAACTATGCTCACCAGATAAAATTAACGATGAATTATACAAAATAAAACAATACTTCATCAATATCAATAAGTTTCCTCCACAAACTGTAGAAAACATTATACGCACACATCTAGACAGAAAGCAAAATCAACCAACAAAAGTAAATATATCTCACGAATCAAAAAATTACGAAACCATATACTGCTGCATATTCCCAAAATCAGCAGAAAAATAACCAACATTTGGCAAAAACTAGTAACAAAATACGACATTCCAGTTAATACCAACTTTATTCAAAAACCAGGCACAAAACTAAGGTCTATACTATGTAAAAACTATCCTGACAAACACCACACCAACATTATTTATAAAATACAATGTAATAACTGCCACGAATTATATATTGGAGAAACAAGTAGAAAAATGGAAACCAAATTCAAAGAACATAAAAAGTCACCTTCACACGTTTTCGAACACTGCAAGTCAAATAAACACAACATAACCATAGAAAACACTCAAATACTAAATAAAAAAACAAACATAAACGCAAAATTAAAGAAGCCTTACTTATACAACAACTTGAACCTAAAATAAACCAATACAAAGGTACATCTTAATACCTATATTAAAAATAATAAAATAAATAATATAAAATTATATATTGAAACATATAACACCGCTCTCTACATTCCGACACTCAGTTACACAACCCCTTTCAAACATGTGGTCAGCTTCCGGTCAGTTACCTCTTTCTTTCTTTGTGAACCTGACGATGACCGAAGAAGGTCGAAACATTGTTTGCTCCTCATCGTAAAATATTTTCTCAACCCAAACGAGCCGTTTTTACATATATATTTCTCTACAAGTGGGTTTTCTCGTCATCACTAATTGTTAGATATAGACTAGGTACATTAAATGGAAAAGACAGTTGACACGTACTCCTTCTGCCCTATAGGTTAGATGCCTGAGTGGTGAAATACCTTTACAAGAACAATTTTATGCGTGAATGATTAAACACAATAATGCATTATTTTAAACTTGTTTGAAACTTTGTTAACTTCTCCATTCGTAAGTTAGACTTTTATCCAAGAATCTTCCCAAAAGGCCAGTTTGTTTTAGGCTTAATTTTTCTCACGCTTAAACTTGAAAATATCATATTAAGCGACCTTTTATGTCATAGAAGGTTATTAATAAACCTGGAAAATTCCGAAATTTACCAACAAGACTATTTATTTTGCCTGGTTAACGGTTGTCTTATATGTCACTTCCCAACAAAGTAGCTGTTCTGACAAGGCGCAGTGTCTATGCAAATATTTTCTGGCGTCCGATTTTTCAAATTATATTATTATTTTTATTTTCATTTTTATTAACTAAGTGCCATTTCTTTAATTCTTTAACTCACTCAATAAAAACTTTGTCTGTAATCCATTCAATGAAAGTTTTCTTATGTAGAGCTGTTAACTAACTGACTTTAATCTAACGGGTTCAACTCCCTGTCACACCAAACATGCTCACCCTTTCAGCCGTGGAGGCGCTAAACGTGACGGTCAATTCCACTATCAATTGGTAAAAGAGTGGCCCAGGAGTTGGCGGTGGATGGTGATGACTAGCTGCCTTTCCTCTAGTCTTACACTGCTAAATTAGAGATGGCTAGCGCAGATAGCGCTTTCATAGGTTTGCACGAAATCCAGAACAAAAAACAAATCATTTTAATCTATCTATTCAAAATTAGATACGACAAGCCCAGACAGCTCATAGATTACTTTGTACGAATATGAAAATCAGAAACAGAATGTTTTTCTTTTTTCCGATCAACAGTATAATGATTATCAATGAAAGTTTTAATGTAATGACTTTACATTGATACGAACTGGAAATAAATATCGAATTTTCACCCAAAATTGAGAAACCTACTTAAATACAATTGTTATAATATTTTATATTTGATAAAAAAGTGTTTCTAGTAATTATTATATCAGTTTCAAAGCGCGAAATTTGAATAATTTGACAAAGTACAGTCGAATATTTTGTAATGTACTTCTCGATCTCTTTTAAAACAACAAAAATACTATAATTTCGAATCATCACGCTATTATTGATCTTCCACGAATACAACATGTTATTTGCATTTTGATATGAGAGTTTATCTGCTCCTTTAACAAGGAAATAAATTACTTTAAATTCAAAATCTAAAAATTAATGCGCTTTTTCGTGGAAAACTATTTTTGAAACAGAAAAACAACAGTCTCTATAGAAAACAAGTAAAACTAATGTTTATAATTATTATTATAATTTTGATGTTAATTTCGAAATTAATTTGCAAAATTATTGCACTATATACATTATTTTATACAACTTTCATTATTTTAATGGAAAAAGTATGGTTAACATGTGATTATTAAAACTGTTTGTTTTGTTGAATTTCACACAAAATAACCTGTACCAACCGTCCATAATTTAGTACTGATGTAGTAGAGGGAAAGCAACCAGTTAACCGAACCATTATCAATTCTTGGGTTTCTCTTTTACCAGTGAAAAGCACATTTGACTGTTACGTTATAACACCCCCACAGCTGAAAGGGCGAATATGTTTGATGATAGGGATTCGAACCCTTGAATTACAAATAGCATTCGAACATCTTAACAAAGAGTGTATGGAAAACATAATTGTTCAAATAAATGTCATTTTATGGGTAGAATGGTTGATATTCGGCTAAGCGGACATACAAAATATCACTTTAATGCACTTCAGAACGCACACTTCTAATATAAAATGCTTGTGTCTGTTCAAACTTTGTGGATTATAAGCCACAAACTAAAATTCTAATTCCAGTACATTAAGACTATTTAAAGAATGTATTTTCGTATCATGACCAGTTTAGTATTACAGAGAAAAAGAGAGCTGTTTCACATTAATAATTCGAACCTTTGCTACAAAATACATAAAATGATTAAAACTAGGATAATTAGCAGTTCTTATCCCTTATAATTTGTTTTTTGTGGAAATATTTTGTAGTTGCTCTAAATGTGTGGATAAAGAATGTCTTATTTTAATCACAAATAATTTTCTGCGTAAAATTTACACTCTTTTGTAAAATGGTTTCACTTAGATTTTGATAATTAGAGCTGGAATGATTTGTTTATTATCAAGAAACAAATACAAACTCTTCAGTTAAAGCTATTTAGTAAAATCCCAACAAACAAAAGCATAAGAGATATAAAATAAGCAACATAAAAGACATTGAGCAAAATAAGTGACACAATGATGTTTTAATTTTAAATTCTGATACAGTTATGAGCTTACACTAGATGTGATTTGATTGGGTTGAGGGTGGTGGGAATTTACCCAATTTGCTTTCTTTCATCCCTGAGACTGTATTTTCAATTGCCATCCCCTAGGAAATGAAATTATCTTCTCCCTGAAAATTAAATTAACACTCCCTATAAAAAATATGTACAATATTTGTTTTATTGTTGTTTCGGTTCTTGATATTGCTCGGGGTGACACAGCAAGTACTTGTCACAAGTGATATTTAAGTTATATTTAGTTGCGTATGTAGTTTTTGTAAGTAGCTCTTCATTTCGTATAAAAATATTTATATTTTGAATATACATTATTTTAAAAGTCGTTTCGGTATAAGTAAGTAATTTATTGATTGTTTCACTGTTTAAATTGTGTAGTACAAATGTGTCACAGCCAGCCAACAGGTTTCGGTGTTTGAATATTTTATCCCCTTCCACCCACTGAAAATTTGATAAATTGCACCATAATTTTACATATAATATTTTCAGCAGAAGCCAGTTAGTAATATTTTTATATAATAATGGGGTTTAATTTCATATAGTTTTTGAAAGCTCAAAAACAATAATAATTGAGCGACTATAAACAAGTGTAGTGACTAATATAAAGTCAGGTTTATAGCGCATAGTAAGTTTCTTCAGTTTACGAGCAAAAACGTTTTAGAGAGGTTATCAGAGTAGCACCTTAAATATCTTTACAAGAATTTAAAGTGGTTTTAGTATAAGCTTGTACAGAGCAAATAAGCTTCATAATAAATCATTAATATAATTTGGTATTTTTACTTATTTACTTTGTGTGAATAGGAGGTAAAAATTATATGAATGCAACAAAGTTTTACTCATTATGTACAAATTTTATGTTTATGTGTACTGTTTTCTAATTATACATTTTAGATTGAATTCACAACTATTTCTACTTCATGTTCATTCTATACAATGCCAATTAAGATGGGTTGGCCATTCTTGGACAAAGTATTTATATGTTAAACACATCATATAATAGTTGAAACATGTTCTAAGAAAGTCGAAAAACCTGTTGTTCGTTCCAGATCTTACTCCTAAAATGACAGATGCATCTGTTGAAAGGCCGAGTTTCATCGTGTTTCTTTAAATATGAATTACCAAAGTTTTTATATCCTTTTACTATTGTGAATCTGATAGCTGAATGTAGTTTCAAAGAAATGATGTCTTAAACATGAGTTTTTCAATCAATTTAGATAATTTGAAAATATTACAGAACATAAATCGACCACTTCCAACGTTTCACAGTCTAGTCTCCAATTAATAACTCTCCACCTTACAGCATTCGCCATAATTCTTCTTTCGGGTCATCTAACAAAACAAACCCACCACATCACATTTTCTCTTCAATATCTAGTTCTGGAGCTAACAACATTCATTTCTGTACGCCTCTGCTGTCTATTCTTTCCAATTTACAACGCCTTTACCATCTATGCTCTATCTTTGAAACTACTCAAAACCAATGTCACTGTTACAACTAATTGCTCCAAACTACAGTCTTCTCCAACCAATCGACCCCCACAGTCACTTTCCTTGTAGAGCTTTCGTCACCAAACTTCCTTAGTATTTCAATTTTAAACTTAATATTACTTTACAACTTGTTGATTTTCTCGAAAGAAAGGATGAAAATCATTTTTACACTTTGTCACACAGAAAATATGTTATTGATACTTTGGAAAACCTATAGATTTTGGTTTTTTTTTGGCACAAGAGGATCTTATAGATCTAAACATTCTAACATAACTAGGAATCGTCCAACACTTTCTGAAAAATATAGTAACTTAACTCTTCCTTCACTTGAATTTTTCTCTTTCATTTTTCTGACCATTACCGCGACATTCTTACTCATAAAACTAGGTGAAAACTGTAGTAAATAATAAACTTTTCTGAAATTTAGACTTCTGAGAAAGGCACCAGATACCATTATTATGCCAAATCGCTACTCTGTAATATACAAAATAGAAACACATCCTCATATATCGTATTAAAGGCAGTAATAATTATATGAGTTTACAACCAAAATATCTGCAACAAATAGAAGCATATTCCCGAAAACATCTCTTTAGAACTCATAAATGGTGCTACAAATCTCTGTTAGAGTTATTTTAGTATTCTAGATCAGTAAATATCACATAAAATTCACCTCTGCTCCTTTCACTGGCATAACAAGTATTTCATAAATTAGACAGAGAACTTATTTCTTCATTCTTGAAAAAAACAGAAACCAGTTATTTAGAAATAAAATCAATTTATAAACTATGAATGCTTCTAACAACATTTTCAATAATCCTCCCATATTTGATAAAGATGCCACCATAATAGTAAGTATCTCACCCAAAGCTATCATTTCACCGCGTTTTGATACCCGCTTTGGGCAAAGCACGGATAGCCCTTTGTGTAGCATTGTGCTTAATTATTTTGTAATCATGAACATCCGAAATAACTATTCAAAACATTTAATTTTTAACTAATTATGAACAGTCTCAAACTAACACACGTGAGGACAATAACAGTGATATTATAATTCCTAAAAGTAATAAATAACTTACTGTTTCCAACATAATCAATGATTAAAACAGTTTTTGTCCAAACAATAACTTTCTTAACGAACCTGAGCTTATTTCCAACGTATACTAGTTCTTTCAAACACTTAGACTTTGCTAATTTTTTTCAACAAATCGTAACTTAGTGCTCACCAAAATACTTTTATTTTCAAAAAAGAGGCCCCTTGAACACTTTTATTAACCGGAGGACAACATTTAGAGAATTATATTAAAGCTATAGAAAATAACATAATACAAACTTTCAATTCTTCCCAGCATTGTCATAATAACCTGAACCAGAAAAAAGAAATTGTTCCAAGTAATTTTAAATCTAATACAATTATTATAATAAAACAAGTGAATAACGATGAGACTATAATAATTTCGAGCAAAAATATTATATCACTGAAGCTCCACGGTGCTGATATTTTTGAGCCACCAATACAAAGCATGCGGCGAGCGTTTATCTGATTTGATTTTATTAATCATCAGGATGTTTACCATTCTACCCTCAAATTGAAAATATTTCAGACAGGATGAGAGTAACTTAACCTATGAGACCTCAGGCGTGGTCAAATACACCAGTCGAAAAGGTTTGATCCCCTGAATCCAACACTACAATTAGATCTCAAATCAGTCAAAAAATGACGGAGCTAGGAGCTAAAATTGTATTTGGAAAAGAACACCCAACAAAAATTTATCTCAGAACTGCTGATATGGATATTAACACTTTTATTAATAAGCAGAGAACAACCTTTCTATTTTCCTCTTTGTTAACCTGAAGATGATCTGGGAAGATCGAAACGTTGTTTTCTGCTTATCAATATAAGTGTTAATATCCATACCAGCTGTTTTGAGATACATTATTATTTCAAGTGGGTTTTTCGTATTCAGAAAAACACAACAACAAAAATTCAAAGCCATTCTATAAGCCGTTGTGCCGCGGCTGAAAAAAGTGACTTTTCCAATACTTATCCGTGTAGATTTTACCTCATACTTATAATAATAGACACACTTAATCATTCCAGCCGTTTCATACTTTATAACACAAACAGGGCTATTGCGAACCTTTTTGTTTATTAGAAAACCGCATGAAAGATATTCTCTCTTCTAACATACACTTAAGTGGCTCAGTTAAAATCGTGCAAAGTTACACAGGAACTATCTGCGCTAGATGTCTCTGCTTTAGCAGTGATAAACAGAGGGTTTGTTTGTTTGTTTGTTTGTTTGTTTTAGAATTTCGCACAAAGCTACTCGAGGGCTATCTGTGCTAGCCGTCCCTAATTTAGGGGTCTAAGACTAGAGGGAAGGCAGCTAGTCATCACCACCCACCGCCAACTCTTGGGCTACTCTTTTACCAACGAATAGTGGGATTGACCGTCACATTATACACCCCCACGGCTGGGAGGGCGAGCATGTTTAGCGCGACGCGGGCGCGAACCCGCGACCCTCGGATTACGAGTCGCACGCCTTACGCGCTTGGCCAGATAAACAGAGGGAAAGCAGCTTGTCAGAACCCCCAACCCCCAACTCCTTCATCACTCCTAACGTTATAACGCCCCTACAACTGAAGGAGCGAGCATGTTAAGTGACGAAGATTCGAACCCATAGCTTGGGGAATCGACCACCCTAACCACCAGGCTGTATCAAACAGATTAGCATAAGATGCTTAAAGTAGTCTTTCAATACTCACAAAGGTACAGCACATATAGCCCAAAGTGTAGCTTTACGCTTAACAACAACTAACCAAAACTCTTCTAACGTAAATGACTCAACTCATTTTATAAAAATAACTGAGAAAGTAAATTTACCGTGGAACCCGTCCTTCCAAATTCAGGTTCATTAGAATTAAATTAGACAAGCTTTAGAATATGATTGTATTTGCCATTTATATTTTCTTTTGATATGCTTCACCATATAGATGTAGTAACGAAAATGATTCACAAAGACATATAAAAAAAGACATTTAAGTTTTTATAACGAAGATTTATTTATTTATTCTATTTCTTATAAATATTCTATAAAGCCACTCTCACTCGACTAAGTCTTAAGCATTTTTAATAGGTAACTTGTATATTACTGGTGTAAAATGACCCATATACTTTGATATAAAAATAAAGCGAATAGCAACGTGGGTTACCTTATGAAACATGTTAATTCCCTTAATGACTAGCAAGTATAAACTGCAAGAACACAGTTATAATAACATACTATTAAATATAATGTTACTATTCAATGTGTAAAACTATGTCTAAAACAAAACATTCACGGCTTCCTTTAAAAAAGAAAAGGTTATGGTAGTGAACTGAAACAAAGAAAATAGCCCTCTCCATGTGAAATAGATGCTTGCAAACAGAATATTCCTAATTCAATTAAAACAGAGAGTATAGTATATCAACTGGTTGACTCTTAAACGTCATATATATTTACTTTCTCATGTATAAGAAAACAGACAATCTGATTATGTTCATTCAGTAAACTTTAATTATAGCTATCTGTGAAAGATAGTTTTAAGCATCTCCTTTACGTGTTAAAATTACAAAACAAAATAAGTGAGTTCGCACAATTTCCTGTCAACGTTATTAAATTATTAAAAAGATATGCTTGAAACTTAAAGTATATTACATATTACTTAACCATATCGGTTTACACTATTATTGGACTATAATGTTTTCCGTTTTTAGATAACCTATACATTAATTTTTCTTTTAAAAAGTATCATTGCATTCTGTGACGCACAGAAATCAATAATGTTTCTTTTAAAAAGTGTCATCATATCATGTGTTTTATCATATATATATATTCAAACCAGGAATCTCAGATTTAATTCAAAATATATCGTGCATAATTCAACCACTTAGAGGAAATCTATTATTAGACAACATTATTCTCTTTATTTCACGTGATATTTTAGTGTTTTTAAGTTTCAACATAGCGAACATTATATTAATTTGAATGTTTGAATTACAGATTAAGAAAATAATTGTTACCTAAACCACACGGTTAGTGATTAACTTGATTTTTGAGTAATGCTAAAATCTCTTTGAGTTTGCAACTTAATTGCATTAATTATAAATAAGAATTGTGACCCGTCAAATGATATGAATATGTCTTTGACGAGTAAAACAACTTCATGTCACAACCAATTTTAGGGAAAGTTTAACTTATGACGTTTTTATATTTAATTAGACATTGTTTCATAAAATATCTCTCGAAATGATCTCGAAAACAGTATGCAGAATAGTTTTGTTTCGGTGAAAATTGAGCCATTTAATATTTACCATTATCTTACTATCCCAGTCTTCTTCTGATATTGGCTAGGGGGCACTGCTGTAGCTCACAACACTGTCAGCATTGACAAAATCTTCTCATACGTTACACTAAAGCTCATATACTAACGTGCCAATTTCAGAAGGTTGGTGTGCGAAGCAAAATGCTCGTGCAAAGTTCCGTCAGCGCTCACCTGAGTTAGACGTTGGTAAGACTTTACAAATAAAATTACCGCAGTAGTCGAAAAGAACTGAAGGAACTCTTGGCTTTCACAGTTGAGCACAAACAAGTCTACATTTAGACGACGATATGCTTATGGAAAATTTGATAGTCTCAGTAATTACTTTCAGGAAGTAAAACAATGAATATGCGCTTAACTGGAACTATTGCATTCTTATTGATAATTCAGAGTAATAGTGTGCTAGGACGGACCTCCTACGGTAAGTCTAGTTACAAATTCTTTGTTTGTTTGAAGTTAAGCACAGTAACTACACAATAGGCTATATGTGCTTTGCCTACTATGGGAATTGAAACCCGATTTCTTGCGTTCTAAGTCTGTTGACGTGTCGCTGTGCTATTAAGAAACAGTTAGAAACTGGATTATAAATATATCACAATTCTTTGTCTGTATTTTGCCTGTCTCAAATTACTGGTAATTGAATAAAACGTTTATTTTGCCAATAAAACGATTTGTTATTGTATCCAAGCAAAACGTGTATATTTATTAATAATGTAAAAAGAAATATGGAATAATAAATAATTCTAAAATAAAAATTGTTGTGAATTACTTTACCTTGATTAATATTGTCACTGGATTTCTGATGTGTGAATGTTTATTCCACCATTATAAATTGCATTTCTAATATACAACTGCCTGTCTTACGAATAAGATTGTTTTAATAAACGATTACTAATTTCAAGTATTATCTGAAAGTCTGACACACGCACACCTTATGGGTCTTCCTTACATAAATTTCTAAAAAAAAATAGTTGTTCATTCCAAGAATCAACTGAAATTCTAACAGCACAAACCCCTTGTCTTACAAATGATCTCAAATGAGTAATTGCTAACTTCCATTATCAACTGAAACTTTCACATAAACTTTTTTATATACACACACAGTTTTCAATGGTTGTTTCAAATGTCATTTGCAGTTTGCTAAGAGTAGAGTTGTTGTTTTTTTATCCAGAATATTATCAAGAAAACGACAATTAATGCCTCATTTTTTGAAAGGTTAATTAGAATAGAAGTAATTGCGTTAGGAAACAACCACTATCAACAAAGACATAAATTGCAGCACAATAAATCTCATATATTGGATATTTTTGGATGCTAATTTGTTTCATCTTCAAGGTAGAATTGAAGCTAAATTAACCTCTAAAGTAGGAAAGTTTACACTTCGAAAGTGCTTTCGTTATTACGTTTCACTTGCTCCGAATTCTTTGGTTACCGTAAAAAAAAAAAAAAAATCCTTCTCTTCAAACTTAGCATTCTAATAACTCCTCTGTTCAAACTTAGCATTCTAATAACTCCTCTGTTCAAACTTATTATTCTAATAACTCCTCATGGCTGTTATTGTTTATTTTTATGGTAATTTTGAATAAAATGTATAAAGCACCAAATGATATCACGCTTAATTAGTGCATAATTAAATATAACATCAATATTAATCTTATCATAACTAATTAACAGAATGGTGCATTAGTTCTATAATCATATCTACCTTCTAAACAGAACCGTGTCATGAACGTTCTTTCATTGAGACGTAACGACTTTTGTGATCCTACACGCACTTTTCAAGGAACATAAGTTATAAGCATATATAAATAACAATCTCCATATGCATGCAGCTGAGTAATTCTGCATATTCTTGTTTATTGCACAGGTACAGCTTTTGCAGTCAGTTCCATTAAAATCTGCCTAGCTTCGACATCAAGAACAGGAACAACATATTAGGTTAATGGAACATTTTAAAGGCAACGAGGCTTTCCTTGCTCTTACAGTACGTTTTATAGTCTGTCATTACGCAAAACATTAATATTACTGCTCTAGCTTATAGGTAAATTGTATGACGTAATATTTTTTAAGCAAACCGTTATACATTTTCCGATATTTTTATATTGTTCACAGTAGAAAGATGGACACTATAGGGTCAGTGAAAATGTTGTAACCAAAACATATAACCAAAATTTATTTTTTCTCACATTATACAGGTTCCAAATTGTTCAAACCATTTTGTTTGGGCTATATATAATAATAGTTTTATAATCATTTCTTATACTCTTTATTGGAGAAATATGTAGAAAAGTTTTGAAAGAATTCACATTAAGTTTCAGCCGTATCGCTACACAGCATACTAACGTAATAGTGGCCCGGCATGGCCAAGCGTGTTAAAACGTGCGACTCGTAATCTGAGGGTCGCGGGTTCGGATCCCCATCGCGCCAAACATGCTCGCCCTTTCAGCTGTGGGGGCGTTATAATGTTACGGTCAATCCCACTATTCGTTGGTAAAAGAGTAGCCCAAGAGTTGGCGGTGGGTGGTGATGACTAGCTGCCTTCCCTCTATTCTTACACTGTTAAATTAGGGACGGCTAGCACAGATAGCCCTCGAGTAGCTTTGCGCGAAATTCAAAACAAACAAACTAACTAACGTAATATTAAAATAAACTGTCTATTCTATTATTAGTGTTTTCTCATCCACGTTTTCTTGCTTAATCACAATATGTTTTCGTCCATTGCTACTGGTCTAAAATGGCCAGGTGGTTAAGGCACTCGACTCGTAATCTAAGGGTCGCGGGTTCGAATCCTCGTTTCACCAAACATGCTCGCCATTTCAGCCATTGGGGCGTTATAATGTGATGATCAATTTCGCTATTCGTTGATAAAAGAGTAGCCAAAGAGTTAGCGGTGGGTGGTGATGACTAGTTGCCTTCCCTCTAGTTTTGCACTGCTAAATTAGGGACGGCTAGCGTAGATAGCCCTCGTGTAGCTTTGCCCGAAATTAAAACAAAAAAAACATTGCTGCTGTGCTTATAATTAATTTCTTTCCTGATACTACATTTTACAACACGAATTGCATATTACACACACACACGAGCTACTTACCAATGGGAGGGTAGGGAACCAGAAACATCCGCCGACTATAGAGCTTTATCTAGCTTTTTGAATCAAATAATAGCATTCCCGGTCACTTTTATAAAGTAACAAGAATTGAAATACAGAACTCATTCAATACCATCGTTTCAAACCTCGAGCATTTCGATCTACAACCTGACAAGCTAATCATGATATGCTAGACATAAATTAATTAAAAAAAAACAAATTAAGTCATTGTGTAATTCAATAATAAATGATTGATTCGTGTGCCAAAAGCTAAAATTAAAATCACTGTTAGTATAAGTAATAGCATATTATTTAAAACCTACAAAACAATGTATCTCAGAAAGTTCGATTAACTAAACCTGAGAATTGAAATACCAGCTTTATGATGAAGAATTATTCAGTAAGGTGTTATATTCACATAATGTCAAACGTAGGACTTAAAAATTGTTTTGTCTAAGTTTGTAAGGGAGTATGGATTATAAATAACAATGTTAGAACGGTATTTTGCGCAACAAAGGAACTTTTACTAAAGGCAACTTTAATTAGTCTATTCAGGTCCATTATTTAACATGTCAGCTTTGCTAGTAATATGCACAAACTAAACCGTTTCAAAAACTTTCAGTATCCTAAGGATAACAAATCTTATTTCTTGCATAAACTGTCAATAAAAACTCTAATTCTCATCTGTTTTAGTCAACGCGTAATATCCAATGTCTTAAAATTAAAAAAAACCTCAAAGATTTAACAACAATTCTTAAGTATATACTTTTTAAACAAAATCCCATTTCTTTAGTTAGTTAACACTCTTTAAATAAATCATTTTAAACATTTCTGTGATAATATTACCTGAACTGCAATTTTTTTTCACATTCCTCATTTCACATGGTCATTTCTCGACCCGTAATTTGAAGGTCGCAAGCTCGAATCTCCATCACACCAAAGATGCTCACCCTTTTAGTCGTGGGGACGTTATTCGTTGATAAAAGAGTAGCCCAAGAGTTGGTGGTAGATGGTTATGACTAGCTACCTTTCCTCTAGTCTTAAACTGCTAAATTAAAGAGAGATAGCGCAGATAACCCTCGCGTAACTTTGCGCGAAATTCAAAACAAACAACATCGCTTAAATTCCCATCATCTCCGCAGTGACTAGGCCCTAAGTCAGCGGACTCATAACACTAAAACCGGGTTTTTATACTCGGGGAGGGCACAGCACAGATAACTAATTGCGTAACTTTGGTCTTTAACTACAAACAAAGTTAATTTGTCAATTCCAAAGTCTGAAGATAGCATTTCAGAGCTTTTATAAGTAGGAACGTAAGAAACATATATCTAATTAGTTACATTCGTTACCAGGTTTACTTTTTATCCTCCAATTACATATGTAGTTTGTTCTGATGGAAAGTTAATGTTAATTATATTTTGTCTCTCATAAGTCATTGCATCTGATTTTCAATCCGGAATGAACAAATTAGGCAACCATTGGGAAAAAATAAATATAAGTAGTTTTCATATTTATTATTACAAATATTATTATAGCCTTTTGGTTTCTAATACTTCGCTAGATTCTGTAATTTCTTAATTTCATTCATTTCTGCGTCAACTCAGTTTCTATTATCATATTACAGAATATATTTCATTATATTGTTTCAAATTTGTTTTCTACACCTGGAAAAAGGTCAGTCTTACAAAATATATGTTAGTATTCAATGTGTGAAGAATGCTCAAGTTTCTCCATCAAAGTGTTTTAACCTTTACCAAGTGCAAATTATTTTCTTTTACTTTTTCAAAATATTAAATTTTTACTCGGTGAAAAGCTTATAATATTTCTTTATCAAAAACGTTTAGTTTATCTCTCTACAAAATATTTTGACTTTAAAAAAAGAACTTTGTTTTTACTCTGTGAAATATTCAGTTCTTATTTTGAAAAAGTGTTTGGGCTTATTCTTTGAAAATCATTTTGAAATTTTGCTCTGTAAGTTGTTTAATCTTTTATATGAAAAATATTTTAGTTTGACTCAACTCTTTCAATGGTTTACTTTTTATTCTGTGAACAGTATTTATCCATCTAAGAAAAAAATTTAGATATTTAAATATTCAGTTTATTTCTTTGTAGAAAGTGTATAGTTTTTGTTATAGGGAAACCTTTAGCTCTGTCTCTATGAAAATTGTTTAATTTTTACACCGTAAAGCTATTTAGTTTTTAATTATTCTTGACATGAGAATTTTTTATTAGTTTATTATATTTTAACACTGGAAGAAAACATTTACTTCAAAACAAATATCTAATTTTTGTTCTGTAAAACGTGTTTCAGTTTTTACTATTTAACAAATTTTTGACGCTTTGTAAAAGCTGTAGTTCATTATGATCAGATGACGGAAGTTAGTTCGTGACATCTGCTTTTCTTTAGAGAACTTGAGGTACTGTCTTGCTCTGAACGTATGACACTAAAAACAGTTTTTTAATACTCATAGTGGACAAAACACAAATGGCTCATTGAATAATTTTGTACTTAAAAGCAGCCAATAAACTTTCCTCTTTACCAGTGTGACAATAAGCAAAAGATCATTTACTGGAAAAGTATAAATATGTTTATAAAATTGTATTTAAACACAAGAGTTCATTTCATTTACAAATAACTCCTTTTGGTAAGTGAATATCATTCATTTTATATTGTTACAATGTTTATTGATATATTTTTCTAGCGGCGTACCAGTTAGTTTGAACAAAAGTTTTCCTTTACATTATATTACTGTGTTTGTTTGACGTACCCACGTAATTATCGAGCAGACATAAAGTTTTTGTAACAGCTGTTCGTGGGATAAAAGGTTTATTTAGATACAAAGTTTTTGCCACTAAGAATGTTTATTTAAGTTACATAAACACCTAATGAAATAATTTTATTTAAAATGATACAATGCTCAACTCTTTTGTCTTTGAAAAATTTCGAGAATTTTTGTACTTTAAAGTAAAACGTAATCATTTCTCACTATTGTCTATAAAAAATTTCGAGAATTTTTGTACTTTAAAGTAAAACGTAATCATTTCTCACTATTGTCTATAAAAATTTCGAGAATTTTTGTACTTTAAAGTAAAACGTAATCATTTCTCACTATTGTCTATGAAAAATTTCGAGAATTTTTGTACATTAAAGTAAAACGTAATCATTTCTCACTATTGTCTATAAAAAATTTCAAGAATTTTTGTACTTTAAAGTAAAACGTAATCATTTCTCACTATTGTCTATAAAAATTTCGAGAATTTTTGTACTTTAAAGTAAAACGTAATCATTTCTCACCATTAAACATGAAAAGTTGAATCCCTGAAAAACCTACCATACCAACAATAAGTGTTTCAGATGTTTATAAATGCACTAGGTGTTACTCTGTAAAAAAGAATATTGATATACCTTGTGTAATATTACAGAGAAATTTAAGGCTGAAAAAAGTTACTTATGCAATTATGTCTAATTCTGAATATTGAAATTCCGCTTTTCAAATGAAGTAATATAACGAAAACCAAAGTCCTATTCACTTAACCGATACAGATACATCTTTCAACAATCTAAAGAACACTACAATTAAGATTTGACAATTAATATTATTCAAGATTCTATTTTGTGGACAAAGAAGCTGATCATATTTGTTGAGGAAAAGATGGTATTTTCAGTAGAAGGCAAGCTACGTGTGAAGTTACAGAATCTACAGAGAAATAATGATACTCCAGCTGTTTCTTACTGGGAAAAACACCGTTCTACCATTTCTTTCTCTCTACATAATTCAGAATATAAATAAAACCAAGAAGGAAATTTGAAGACAGGTAGAACAGTTTGATCACAATCTATGGGGAGAAATCTTTTCTTACAGATGTCATAAACCATTCCTACTGAATGTGCAAGTCAACAGAAGCTCTTGTCTGGTAATAGACAAGTAGCTCGTGGTTTCAGAAAGTCTCTTACTTGTCTCGTAATAGATAAGCAGCTCGTGGTTTTTGTAAGTTTCTAACTTAAATGGTAATAGATAAGTAGCCCGTTGTTCCATTAAGTCTCTCACCTATTGCCTCCCGCTAGTACAGCGGTATGTATACGGATTTACAACGTTAAAATAAGGAGTACGATTCCCCTCGATAGGCTCAGCAGATAGCCCGATGTGGCTTTGCTATAAGAAAACACACACACGCTCTTACCTATTTGATAATAGACAAGTATCCCGTTGTATCAGCAAGACTCCTACTGGTGAAGTAAGATACAAATTAATGGTTGTTTCAGCAACACTCCTACTTGTCTGGTAATAGAAAAAGAGACCCCATGCCCCTGCAAGTCTTCTACTTGGCTGGTAGTAGATAAGTAGTCCGTTGTTTCAGGAAGTATCCTACTTCTCTGGTAATAGAGAAGTAGCTCCTTCTTTCAGAAAGTCTCCTACTTGTCTGATAATAGATAAGTACACCGATGTTTCATAAAGTCTTTTATTTGTCTGGTAATAGATACATAACCCGTATTGTAAGCAAGTCTCCCTCTTGTATGGTAATATATAAATAACACGTTGATTCATAACGTATCCTACTCGTCTGGTAATAGATAAGTAACCTATTGTTGCAGCAAGTATCTTACTTGTCTGGTAATGGATAAGTAGCCTGTTGTTTCAGCAAGTCTGATACTTGTCTGGTAATAGTTAAGTAATACGTTGTTTTAGCAAGTCTTTTATTTGTCAGTTAATAGAACTGTACCACATTGTTTCAGTAAGTCTCTTACTTATCTCCTAATAAAGAACTAAAACATTGTTTATTGTCTGGTAATAAATAAGTATCCGGTTTTTTTAGCAAGTCTCCTACTTGTCTGGTAATACGTAAGCAATCAGTTTCTTCGGCAAGTCTTCTACTTGTCTGGTAACAGATAAGTAACCTGCTGTTTCATCAACTGTCCTACTTGTCTGGTAATATATATAAGTAATCCGTTATTTCAGCAACTGTCCTTGTTGTCTGGAAATAGAAATGTAACCCGATGTTTCACAAAGTTTACTACTTCTACTGTAAAAGATAACTAACCCGTTGTTTCAGCAAGTTTCTCACTTGTATCTTTACAGGAAAGTAACACGTTTTTTCAGCAACTTTTCTACTTCTCTTGTAATAGATAAATAGCCCGTTGTTCAGCACTTCTCCTACTTCTCTGGTAATAGATAAATATTTCGTTGTTTCATCAAGTCTTCTACTTTTTTGGTAATAAATAAGTAACCCGATATTTCAGCAACTCTCCTACTTGTCTGGTAAAAGATAAATAGCTTGTTGTTTCAGCAAGTATCCCATTCATCTGGTAATAGATAAATACCCCGTTGTTTTAGCCAGTCTTTAATTTTTCTGGTAATAGATGAGTAACCCGTTGTTTCATCATGTTTCCCGCTAGTCTGGTTATGGATAAGTCACCTTGTTTCAAAAACGTCTACTTGTCTGGTAATGAATAAGTAACCCGTTGTTTCAGCAAGTATCTTTCTTGTGTGGTAATAGGTAAGAGCCCGTTGTTTCAACGTCTCTTACTTGTCTGGTAATAGGTAAGTAGCCCGTTGTTTTTGCGTCTCTTACTTGTCTGGTAATAGGTACGTAGCCCGTTGTTTCAGCATGTCTGTTACTTCTCTTGTAATTGATAAGCAACCAGTTGTTGCAGCAAGTCTGTTACTTGTCTGGTAGTAGATAAGTAGCCCCTTATTTAGGCAAGTCTTCAACTTCTGATAATAGAGACGATCCCTTTTGTTTCAGCAAGTCTTCTACTTGTTTGGTAACAGAAAAGTAGCCCGTTCTTTGAGCAAGTCTCCTACATGTCTTGTAATTCATATGTAGCCCATTGTTTTTGAAAGTCTCATAGTTGTCAGGTAATAGATAAGTAGTCCTTTGTTTCAGTACGTCTACTAATTGTTTGGTAAATGATAAGTAGCTCGTTTTTTCAGCAAGTCTCCTACTTGTTTGGTTATACATGTACCCCGTTGTTTCTTTAAGTTTCTCACTTGCCTGGTAATAGATAAGTAATTCTCTTGTTCCAACAAGTCTCCTTCTTGCCCGGTAATAGATAAGTAGCCTGTTATTTCAGTAACTCTCGTATTTATTTGGTAATAGATAAGTAGCTCATTGCTTCAGGAAGTCTTTTACTTGTCTGCTTATAGATAAGAAACACGTTGTTCAGAAAGTCTCCTACCTGTCTGGTAATAGATAAGTAATCCATTGTTTCTGCAAGACTCCTACTTTTCTGGTAAAAGATAAGTAACCAGTTGTTTCAGGAATTCTTCTTCTTGTCTGGAAGACCACGACTGGAAATAACCAGATACACGACTATTTGTTTCAGCAAGTTTCATACTGCCAAAACATTCAGTGGGCCTGGCATGGCCCAGCGCGAAAGGCGTGCGACTCGCAATTCGCGGGTTCGCGCCCGCGTCGCGCCAAACCTCGCCCTCCCAGCCGTGGGGGCGTTATAATGTTACGGTCAATCCCACTATTAGTTGGTAAAAGAGTAGCCCAAGAGTTGGCGGTGGGTGGTGATGACTAGCTGCCTTCTCTCTAGTTTTACACTGCTAAATTAGGGACGGCTCGGTGCGGTGGGCTAACAACCTACTCACTTAAATACCTGTTGAAGAATCCGCAAGCAATTGCGGCCCTATGTTCCTTGATGGAATCTAATGGTGATAACTAACTAACTAACTTAAACATTCAGTTACCTCGCACATACATTTGTGAATTTTTTGCTTCATATTGGAGCTCACTTGCATCTATATGATGCTATATTTGACAGATACATGCAGAATGCTATTAACGGTGGTAGTAGGCTAATTTGTTCCGAGGAATTTCGGCCAACGTTTTAGTTCACTGTGAAAATAATAGACCTGACACTTCTGAAACATTCTTCACACAAAAATATCCTGGTTATTATTGGATGCTTCAAAGAGAAGAAAAAAATTTAAATGTAGATAAACAATTGATATACCCACCATAAAGAACCAATTACGACGATTAATTTGCCTTGTATTCACTGAAGTGTTAGAGGTATTATTGTTTCTGTTCGTTGCATGCCGTAAGTGTTTGATGAAGCCTGGCATTTCTAAACAACTTGGGTAAACAACAGTCCACTCATCCATCACAAATTATAATTTAGTTAAATAGAATTTGAAGTTTACTTCCCTTCTATGCACTACAAGCTTACCTTGGTAGTCATAGTAAATCATGCAAACGTTTTATTACTGCGTATTCTCTACACAAGGAAACATTGAACTTGACTTTGAAATAGCAAAACAGCGTAGAAGTTCATTTAATATTTATAGAAGCGACAAGAGATAGAAAGATGTGACAAAGCATGTTTAATACGATGACCACGAATAAGTGATGCTTTGTTCTGTCATATTTAAAAGATTGCTTATCAAACTACAGGGTGAAGGTAAGCTTAATGTTCTAATTCTATGCTGCTGTCATAAACAATTATGTGTCAGTTAAAATGTATCTCACGATGGCTGATATGGGTATTAATACTTTTATCAAAATAAAGCAGAGGACAACATTTCGATATTCGTATGTTATCTTTAGTTAACAAAAAGAGAGTTTACAAATGAGCGTTGCTGGGCACATGTCTTAGACGGTCAGTTGCAAACTTTGTCCTTGTTAATTTGAAAATGACCTAAGAAGATCGAAACGTTGTTTTCTCGTCATCACGAATTGGTGTCAGTTAAGTAATTAGTACCCACTTACACTAACGCTAGTTTTATTTACTGGAATTTCTGAGAGTTCCATACATATAACAGTAGTGTCAATTTACTGCTTTATCTACCATCTCAGAATTAGTAACAGCTAATATAGCTACAGTCTTGGCCAAAATGATTGCCTACTTTTCTGTCTTGATGTTACTGCCTACATGAAGTAGTTATTGAGCAAATGCTTGAATACCAACAGAGAATGTTGTTATTCTGATCTGTATAAGTCTTTTTGAGCATTCATTCAACAAAACACATAAACGAGTAGCCCACGAGCTGGCGATGCGTGATGATGACTAACTGCTTTTCCTTTAGTCTTACATTGCCAAATTAGGAACGATTAGACGTGTAGCTTTGCACGAAATTCAAAAACAAATAATTCTAAGACACTAGTTCCCAAGAAAGAAACTTTTATCCATGTAATACATGGAAGAGAATGAAACGGTTTATTGATAAAAGGATAAAATAATTAATCATCTTAAAATCTTTTTAAGTTCTTTGTAAAATCGGTTTGAATACATAGGTTTACGTTCGTATTTTCAAATAGTAATTAAAAGCCTACAGCTAAGTGTAAGTTCGATTAAATATCTTTAACCATGCTATAAATGTATTTTTTTTCGATAATCGTAGTAGTGGAAGTAGTTTTCAATAAATAATTAGCAGTAGTATGCTATTGTTAATTTGTTGATTAGAAAGTGGCATAATTTATAGCTGTACTTAAGGGACGACCAACAGCAACATTAGCAAGACAGAATAAGTCTCCACCAGTACATTTAATTTGGGATCAAACGAATAGTGACAATAATCTATACAAAAACGGTACATCCGGAGCAACTGACGGCTTATAGTAATTAAGTTATACTAACTAAATTGGGTTTATTTCAAAAGAGTGCCTTGAGATTTTAAACTATTTTAGAAGGAGAGCTAGACGCTGTAGTTCTATGAACTGTAATTAAAATGTTTTTATTTAACTCAATAAAATTAAATAATGATACGTACATATCTTTACCTCGATGTTTGACCTTAAGAACAATTTATCTAATACATTATTAATATCAAGCGAACTGTATGAAGAGAATGTATTATACCCACTAAAATAGTGTATCGTCATGACTTCATATAAATCCTATGTTAAACTCACAAGTTATCGATAGTAATTTAATTATGTGTTTAGTTAAAGATAACTCTAAATCATGTACCTCTCAAGTTATTTGTTTCGATCTTTTATCGCTTTTATAGAGATTACGAGTAATTTTTTCTCCAAGAACAACAGTTAACGTTATCATTAGAATAAAAACCCTGTAGTGTTTTATATTAGAAGACTATTACGACTTAGATTTCAGTTCAAGGTATTTTTAACAGATTTGTTTGTTTGAAGTTAATTACAAGCTTGCAGAATGGATTGACTGTGTTCCGTCCACCAAATGTATCGAAATATAGTTTCTAGCGTTCTAAGTCCGCATACGTAGTGCTATGGCACTGGGGGACATTTTTAATGCACAGTTTTTATGTGTTGCCTGGAACTTTAATTTGATATAGTTTTCTTTACTTAAGTAGTATTCACTATATGTATATATAGATAGACCTACGTTTAATGTAGCTATGAGTCTGTTTAACTTCAGATCGACTCTCAGTAGATCACAGGTAAGTTAGGAATCTTACGACACTAAAAATTAGACTTCTATACCCCTGATAGGCAGAGCACAGATCGCCTATTGTGCAGCCTTGTGCTTAACAACAACAAAAATGAAGCAAATAGCTTTAAATCATTTTTATTTTCTCATGATGTTTAGATATATAGAATTTAATGATTTTGTCAAACTCATTATTTTAAAATAGTTTTAGGTTGAGAAGATTGTACTGGAGTTGAGATATTCTACCACAGTGAAGAAGTGTGTGATGCTTTTATCTCTATGTTGAATATTAGTATTGAGGGGTTTTCCAGGTTTGACCTTCTTTTAACCAGGCGGAAACTAATAGTAAGAATACCAGTTTGATCAATTCGCAAAACTAAAATTCTTGAATTAATAACTTATAATTAAAAGAGCAATAGCAATAAACAAACTGAAAAGTTAAATAATTTGGATCAACTGGGAAATAACCCACAGCCATGGGAGGATAAAGTAAATGTTTGAAATAACAACGAGAATGTGTGAATACAAAAGAACTGAATAGAGAAAGCACAATGTAGTAACGATTTGAATTATTCAGATGACACAGTGTAGTAACGTTTTGAATTATTTGGATGACATGAACTCTGAAATATATTCAGCTTGAAACATGCTCCAAGAAAATAAATTAGTCTTGTGACTTTTTTTTTTCGAATACAGAGCTACGTCACGGGTAAAGCATAGATAAAATAAACAAGAATTAATTTCTTTAGATAATAGATGTTGCGAAATGGTTATTGAAAGATCAGATTGAGAAACTGTCGCACGAGGTGATATTGAAGCTTAAGAGACATGCGACAGAAAACCCTAGTTTTTCTCGAAAAAGGTTCAGTTGTACAGACCTGATTATAACTAAGTAGAAACTGTCTGTCTGGATTATATTTTTGACTCAGTAACTTTACAACTGATGATCTGCGAATTTAAATAACTAATGTTCTTTCAGAGAGGAGCGCAGATAGGAAAAAGACTGCTTTTTAGTTGGGACTTTTGCTCGGTCTGGAGACTTTAACTTCTTTCAGAAAGAATTGCAAATGTGTGAATTCTTTTTCTTCAAACACAAAAAGAAAAAGAATAATAGGAATAAAACACTTGATCATAATGTTTTTGTATGATTTTAAAAGAAGAAAAACTATTTTTATAAATAGGTCACTTTTCCAGCTGAATTCAGTACGTCAGACATCATGAGTGGATAGTTGGTTGACATTTCATGTTGAACTAACATCTTTGATGGGATTTTTAAGTTTTTAGTTTTAAGTTAGCGCTTAAAGAAATACCGAATAAACAGTCTGTACTGGTAAGTGAATACCAGGATAGTCTGTGTTCCTTAAAAGGCAAGGGAGACAGCAAGAAGATTGTCATAGACGAATAATTTATACACGCTTAACAAAGCTAATTGTTTTATAGAATGAAACTGTATTGGTGGTTTTGTCTGAATAATACGTTGCGATAGCGAATTCGTGAAGGAGAATATATTTATTGGTGGGAAATAAAACTTTAGAAATGTTAAAATAAATTATAAACCTGCGTAACAATTCTAATTACCTCAAAACAATGTCAACAGTAACAAATAAATTATTACCTAAATTATTTTATTCTTTAAACAAAAAATCACAGTTTAAGTAAGTAAGTTTAATTCTTTATTCGTTACATGTCTTTAGAAACTAAACACGACTGGATAATACAATCCATATCTATGCACTTTCTTATCTCCTTTAAGAACCCTAGAATACTTTATTTTGGCTGCAGTGTTTGTTCATTTGTTGTTGTTTTTTGTATCTAAGAACAAGAAAATCACTTTAAAATGATAGTTCTAAAAACCACTTCAATGGTTGAATTACAACCGGGTTTTGATATACGTGGTGGGCAGAGCATAGATAGCCCACTGTATAGCTTTGTGCTTAATTACAATCAAACAGTCCTAAAATATAGCTGCAACAACATAACTGATTCATACAGGATTAAGTAACGTTTATGTGATACTAACAATAATGAATTAATTTTTTTTACCATGTGAATGCCATACCATCTGAAAGTTTATCTGTATATCTTTTATTGCAAAATGTTTCATGAAATGAGGATTTCATGTTCGTAAGGAGGAAGAGTTTCCTTTCTTAAAAGTTATAATGTAATAGGACTCATTTGACATAAAATATGCCTAATTATTTTGTTTTTATACTAACAAATAACATACAGAACTTAAGTGACAGAAAAGCTAAGACACCAGATATAGTAAAGAATACCTATATTATTTATAAGTGGGACAATAATGGTGAATCCCGTTTTATGAGCACTTGTGTATACATGATCATTGGAAGCTAATTAAACAACTACCTTAACTACTTTGTATATATACGATGACACATTCATAAACTAACGATCCCTGCTCAGTTTAACCAAGTTAACGTTAAATGTCAAAATCAATAAAGTCACTAATTAGAAAGTGGATGATACAGTTGTTGGTGTTAATAGGCCTAGACTTTGGGTACAATTAAGACCGATTTAAGTCCTTTCTTAGCAAAATAAAAAGTACGTGGCATTTCTATCTCCGAAGCATAGGCGCGTCAGCACCTACAAAGAACAAAAAAAACATAAAATACTGAAATAGGACTAATAATGATGGTACATGTAGAGACATATTTTATCACAACTTCGGATTTTCACTCTATGTGGTTGAATGTAAATAAAGCGAATAAAGAAAAAGAAATTATTGTCGAATGGAAATACAACACTCAAAGACTATTTTAACTTTACATCTATTTTTAATAAACAAAACCATAAAGTTTTAATAGACAATTTTGATGTAATCTACCTCTTCACAGAAGTCCCAACCTCTAAAGTCTGCAAGATAGCTTTAGAACATTATATCTAAGACTCCAACCCATTGATACACATCCCCAGCAACCAATTAGTAACCCTTGCAGAATTCACTAACACTAAAACTAGCTTTATGTTCAATAACCAAATCTGCCTACAAATAAATTGGAAATCTCGTGTCACCAGTTTTAACCAACATTTTAATGATACAGCTTGAATCTCAAGCACTTAATTCAGCCTTACATCCACCACTATACTGGTACAGGTATGTTAATGATATAGTTGCTGGATTCACATCTACGTTAACTCGATTCTTCCCAACACTAAGTTCACCTGTAAACAGGAAAAAACTAACCAAATAGCATTTCTAAACCTCAACATAACTAGAACCGATAGACAATTCAAAACACAAATCCACAAAAAAATCACCCACATTTGGATTACATCCCCTAGGACTCAACACATGAAACAAAACAAAAACTCAACATATTAAGAAACCAAATAAACACAGCCATAAAACTATGCTCAGTTGATAAAATTAACGATGAAATCAACAAAATAAAACAACACTTCATCAACATCAACAAATTTCCTCCAAAAACCGTTGAAAAATTTACGCACACACCTGAATCAACAACACAATCAACAACAAACAAATAATAATGATAAATCCCAGAATACAAAAAACTAGGAAATCCTTACACTGCTGCATACCATATATTCCCGACGTCAGCGAAAAAATAACTAACACTTGGAAAAAAACGTACAACAAAACACAACATTTCAGTAAACACAAAATTTATTGAAAACCCAAATCCAAAACTAAAGTCCATACTATGTAAAAACTATACTGACAAACACAACGACAACATTATTTATAAAATACAATGCAACAACTGCAATGACTTCTATATTAGAGAAACAAGCAGAAAAATGAAAACTAGATTCAAAGAACACATATCAAATAAACATAGCATGACCATAAAAGACATCCAGATATTAAGTAGGGAAACAAATATAAACAAACACAAAATCAAAAAAGCTCTACTTGTACAACAACTAAAACCAAAATTAAACGAATATAAAGGAACATCTTTATATCTATACTTATTAATAACCTAACATCTAATTGCAATGTCTTCTACAATCCCGTACACGTTTATACTCTCGTTCCTAAGACATGTGTCCGTCAATGATCACATCAAATTCTCTCTTTCTTAACCTGAAGATGACCTAGGAAGGTCGAAACGTTGTTCTCTGCTCATCAATAAAAGTGTTAATGCCAATACCAGCCGTTCTAAGATACATTTTTATTTCAAGTGGGTTTCTCATTATGAAGAAATGTCAAATGATTTTTATTCAGGAACACGAGAAGAAAAGCTACCTTGTTATCGACCAAACATTGGTCTCCCATTATGATTCAGTGTTATAAAATTATTCAGTTTAATAATCAACAGATGACTCGTACGAGGCGAAGTTTATATGTTAAAAAAGTATGTAATCGAATATTCTAATTCCAAAGTAACTATTTGATTCTAATTAAATTTCCGGTAAACGATTTAAAATTTTAAAATATTCTACTGAGATACTGCGTTTCCAAACTGACTTCTAAAATTCTTAACAAGAGTTTTCTTATTTTGTTTTTTAATAAAATGTCATATTCATCTTTTTAGAAAATCGCATTGAAGTAACTCACAAGACTAGAATGTTATGACCATAGAGTCTATTCCAATACATTTTATTCATTTAAGTGTGTGTCATGCCGGTCTCAAGGACCATTTTAAGATCAAATTTACTATGATTGAGAATTGCTGGACATGTAGGTTCTTGTGTTTCAGGTAGTGATTAACCTTATGTGAAGATAAATAAAAGGATGGAGCGTTCTGAATTATAAAAAAAAAAAAAACTGCTTGAAAGAATGAAACGTTTCAAAGAACTTCTTCCTATTAAGTTTTATTTTTTCAGTTCGAGTCAAGTGCAGCACTAAATGATAAAGAAGGTTTTTGAACGTTTTTACGGTTTATTTACATGTAATTTGCTGTTAACTATGATACTTTGAAATATAATATTTCATCGTTATATATAAAATTTAGAGAATAAGACAAAAAAAAACAGATTCAGAAAAAATAAAGCATTTTTATCAATTTAAAGTGAATCTTTCCAGCTTATTGACATGTTCTGTTTATACCTATTCTGCACAGGGATTGAGAAAGAACGGGATCCATAACATACGAATCATTATTGTATTGTTAAAGTTTCTAGCAATATTAGAAAATCAGATTGAACTTGTCGCCTTACTGAAGGTAGTGTGGTTACTCACGTGTAGTAAATCAATGAAATTGTTCTACACGCATCACACCAAAAGGCGACTGAGGAGAAATTTATTTGCATATGTTAAAGAGTACCTAATTTATAAGTTTCAAGAACTTTGTTGCAGACCATCACAAATCAAATAAAGGAAGATATATAGATAATACGTTTTTTTTTTACTTTCCGTATGATAATGTAATTAACTGTTTATTTCGTTTATATAAATTTGTTTTATGCATTCCGTATATTTATTTAGTTTCTCTTTTCTGCAATACACTCTTTATAATTCAATCATATTAAAACCGCAGTCAGTTATCAAACCTACTGTAAGCAGATCCACACCGCAGAGAAATAGACATCAAAATGTTTCTTTCTGCTACCTTTCCGGGTATTAATTGTGACTACAGTTTAATTCTGTTTTTCTAATTTGTCGTCAATATACCGATACTTGTTAAAGCTTTGCATTCAGGACCTGAAATGATATCAAGTGAGATTGTTTACTTAGGAGGCTTTATGGTTTTCAACTGAAAAAGGTTCTAAAATATCCATACGTTTCTTATCTGAAACAAGATTCTAGGTATATTACGTGAATTTTTTCAACGATTCATCTTTATTTATATTTTTATAACACTCCCATAAATCACAAAATACTCTTTATTTTCGTTATGTTTTTCTATTTAGCGAATTCTCTTCGAAATGTACAAATGCACGATGTCAGATGTTATTGTAACTTTTACACTAAGTAAGTCTTAGAATTGATTTAATTATTTGTTCCAGATTACTTTTTAATTAAAACATTTATTCCAGGTGTTTGGAATGGAAGGATCAACGTTTGTATGAATAAACTTGCAGGTTTATTTTATTTTCAGACAAATTAATTTCCCAGTTACTCTTTACATCTCATTCTCAAAATTTATACACTTTGAATTTAAATACTTTAGTTGACAGTGAAATTAGTTTTAGATAAAATAATTTATTAAATCTGAAGTCTCTACACTTATGAAAATAAAAGATAATTTCATTTGATATATTTGTATATATACACAATATGCAGTACATATTGTACTCAAAAGTACTTTAAATAATGACATTAAATTACTTATAAAAACAAGTTTGTTGAAACGTATAAAGCGTTAATGTCAATAGGGGTCAATATTAATTTCGGATGATATTTTACAAAAAATCTATTACATATAAAATCTTGCTTGTGACGTATTATATACTTATTACATTATGATTTTTAAAATGGCGGTTCCTAATCTGTCGGACCTATAATTTAATTAGAATATATTTTTCGTGATTAATAAATCTGAAACAGTTGCAGAAAAAAATTGTCTTCATTATACATCAACTCATATGATGATAGATGGAAGTATTTCATTATGATGATACTTTCGACAGAATGAACAGACAAAATATCAGCATAGATATTACCTGAGCATTACATTACACGGTATTTATTTGAAACATCATGGGTTCACATAATCTTTTCAGAACTTCAATAATTCTACAGTATTGTTATTTAGTCAAACTCACCATTTTCGCCAGTTGAATCCCAGCTTATGTTACCTTTGTAATATTGAAAGAAGAAGGTTATTAGCACAAAGCCGCACAATGGGCTATCTGTGCTCTGCCAATTAAGGCTGTTGGAATCTGGTTTCTATCGTCGTAAGTACGTATACGTATGTTAAGAGCTACGTGAGAAGTAGTCTCCCCTTATCACATTCTCTGGGTTGCATCTTAATCCATAACAGATTATTGGATACTCGTCTTGGAGCAGCATGTAACGTTTGGTATCTGAACTGCTAAGTTGCAATGGAATTCTAGAAATAGATGGAGAAATCAAGTAATGTCACAGTTTTTATTCACCCACATATGCTTTGAAGCTAGTTAATCATGATCCACTTTATTGTAGCTCATTTGGATGAATGTCACAACATTTTCTGAGCCAATCTTTCATAATCTTACTGTCAGTTGGTGAACGTTGACTTAAAGCATTGTAAAATGACAGTTATGCGTGACTTAATTAAATACTTTTTCCTGGTTTCATTCTCTTATTCACATACTCACTAACCCATTAGTTAGATGCTGCTTTGGCTCAATTTTTCAATAATCTCGCATTTAAGTTTTGAAAACCAATCCTATATTGTCACAGAACACACGACCACGAACAAATAAATCTGTTTCTCTGTTTTAAATTTCACAAGTTGTTCAGTTTTTAATAATGGAGGGGCCATTTTTCTTGCTTTCACCAAATTAATATTCACAACACCATCAGGATTTCTAGGTGTTTGTAGTCATTAAAAGTTATTCGTTAAAAACTGTAATTTATGCTCATTTTGATACAGATATATTATAATATTAGTAAAGACAGTAGTATTTTGTCAAATAGATGAAAATCTCTCTTATATGTAAAAGCGGCTCGTTTGAGTTGAGAAATTTTTTTTACTTAGAGTGAACAACGTTTCGACCTTACTCGGTCATCGTCAGGTTCACAAAGAAAGGAAGAGGTAACTGACCGGAAGCTGACCACCTGTTTAAAAGGGGTTGTGTAATCGAGTGTAGGAATGTAGAGAGCGTGCTTATGAGTTTCATTATATTTATTAATATAGATATAAAGGTGTTCCTTTCTATTAGTTTATCTTGGGCTTGAGTTGTTGTATAAGTAAATATTCTTCAATTTTGTATTTGTTTATGTTTGTTTCTCTATTTAGTATTTGAGTGTTATCAATGGTTATGTTGTGTTTATTTGACTTTCAGTGTTCGAAAACGTGTGGAGGTGACATTTTATGTTCTTTAAATCTGGTTTTAATTTTTCTACTTGTTTCTCCAATATAGAAATCGTTGCAGTTATCACATTGTATTTTATAAATAATGTTGGTGTGATGTTTGTCAGTGTAGTTTTTATATAGTATAGACCTCAGTTTTGTGCCTGGTTTTTGAATAAATTTGGTATTAACTAGAACGTCATATTTTTTACCAGTTTTTGCCAAATGTTGGTTATTTTTCTGCTGATATCGGG